>NC_046156.1:214625075-214925075 GCF_011064425.1 Rattus rattus
AAAATATCATCCTGAGTGAGGTAACCCAATCACAGAAAAACACACATGGTATGCACTCATTGATAAGTGGCTATTAGCCCAAAAGCTTGGAATACCTAAGAAAAAATTCACAGATCACATGAAGCTCAAGGAGAAGGAAGACCAAAGTGTGCAGGAAGGACCCTAGGGCCTTTCACCAGCTTGCATCCACCCACCTTGGGCAAGGATAGGTTAGATTCCAGTTTCCTGCCTCCCGCCATGGCTAGGCATTCTCAACCCACAGGAACATTCTTGAGTAGAACTTTCCCAGAATGTTCTGACTGATGCTTGCTAGCCAGTAGATTTAAAGGTTAATATGCTTAGCCTATAAGTTAGAAATGTAACCTTTCTGAGGTAACCTGTGCCCTTAAAAAGTATAAGAACAGGGTGATAAGCATGGATCGATCTGCATTCTTCTACATGTTGACCTCCAGTTGAACCAGCACCATTTGCTAAAAATGCTATCTTTTTTCCATTGGATGGTTTTGGCTCCTTTGTCAAAAAATCAAGTGACCATAGGTGTGTGGGTTCATTTCTGGATCTTCAATTCTATTCCATTGGTCTATCTGTCTGTCTCTGTACCAATACCATGCAGTTTTTATCACTATTGCTCTGTAATACTGCTTGAGTTCAGGGATAGTGATTCCCCTGAAGTCCTTTTTATTGTTGAGGATAGTTTTAGCTATCCTGGGTTTTTTGTTATTCCAGATGAATTTGCAAATTGTTCTGTCTAACTCTTTGAAGAATTGGATTGGTATTTTGATGGGGATTGCATTGAATCTGTAGATCGCTTTTGGTAAAATGGCCATTTTTACTATATTAATCCTGCCAATCCATGAGCATGGGAGATCTTTCCATCTTCTGAGGTCTTCTTCAATTTCTTTCTTCAGAGTCTTGAAGTTCTTATTGTACAAATCTTTTACTTGCTTGGTTAAAGTCACACCGAGGTACTTTATATTATTTGGGTCTATTATGAAGGTTGTCGTTTCCCTAATTTCTTTCTCGGCTTGTTTCTCTTTTGTGTAGAGGAAGGCTACTGATTTATTTGAGTTAATTTTATACCCAGCCACTTTGCTGAAGTTGTTTATCAGCTTTAGTAGTTCTCTGGTGGAACTTTTGGGATCACTTAAATATACTATCATATCATCTGCAAATAGTGATATTTTTGACTTCTTCTTTTCCGATCTGAATCCCCTTGACCTCCTTTTGTTGTCTGATTGCTCTGGCTAGAACTTCAAGAACTATATTGAATAAGTAGGGAGAGAGTGGGCAGCCTTGTCTAGTCCCTGATTTTAGTGGGATTGCTTCAAGTTTCTCTCCATTTAGTTTAATGTTAGCAACTGGTTTGCTGTATATGGCAAAGCCTAAGTCCAAGTCGATCAAGGACCTCCACATCAAACCAGATACACTCAAACTAATAGAAGAAAAACGAGGGAAGCATCTGGAACACATGGGCACTGGAAAAAATTTCCTGAACAAAACACCAATGGCTTATGCTCTAAGATCAAGAATCGACAAATGGGATCTCATAAAACTGCAAAGCTTCTGTAAGGCAAAGGACACTGTGGTTAGGACAAAACGGCAACCAACAGATTGGGAAAAGATCTTTACCAATCCTACAACAGATAGAGGCCTTATATCCAAAATATACAAAGAACTCAAGAAGTTAGACCATGGGGAGACAAATAACCCTATTAAAAAATGGGGTTCAGAGCTAAACAAAGAATTCACAGCTGAGGAATGCCAAATGGCTGAGAAACACCTAAAGAAATGTTCAACATCTTTAGTCATAAGGGAAATGCAAATCAAAACAACCCTGAGATTTCACCTCACACCAGTGAGAATGGCTAAGATCAAAAACTCAGGTGACAGCAGATGCTGTCGAGGATCGGAGAAAGAGGAACACTCCTCCATTGTTGGTGGGATTGCAGACTGGTACAACCATTCTGGAAATCAGTCTGGAGGTTCCTCAGAAAATTGGACATTGAACTGCCTGAGGATCCAGCTATACCTCTCTTGGGCATATACCCAAAAGATGCCCCAACATATAAAAAAGACACGTGCTCCACTATGTTCATCGCAGCCTTATTTATAATGGCCAGAAGCTGGAAAGAACCCAGATGCCCTTCAACAGAGGAATGGATACAGAAAATGTGTTACATCTACACAATGGAATATTACTCAGCTATCAAAAACATCGACTTTATGAAATTCGTAGGCAAATGGTCGGAACTGGAAAATATCATCCTGAGTGAGGTAACCCAATCACAGAAAAATACACATGGTATGCACTCATTGATAAGTGGCTATTAGCCCAAATGCTTGAATTACCCTAGATGCCTAGAACAAATGAAACTCAAGACGGATGATCAAAATGTGAATGCTTCACTCCTTCTTTAAAAGGGGAACAAGAATACCCTTGGCAGGGAATAGAGAGGCAAAGATTAAAACAGACACAGAAGGAACACCCATTCAGAGCCTGCCCCACATGTGGCCCATGCATATACAGCCATCCAATTAGACAAGATGGATGAAGCAAAGAAGTGCAGGCTGACAGGAGCCGGATGTAGATCTCTCCCGAGAGACACGCCAGAATACAGCAAACACAGAGGCATATGCCAGCAGCAAACCACTGAATTGAGAATAGGACCCCCGTTGAAGGAATCAGAGAAAGAACTGGAAGAGTTTGAAGGGGCTCGAGACCCCATATGTACAACAATGCCAAGCAACCAGAGCTTCCAGGGACTAAGCCACTACCTAAAGACTATACATGGACTGACCCTGGACTCTGACCTCATAGGTAGCAATGAATATCCTAGTAAGATCACCAGTGGAAGGGGAAGCCCTGGGTCCTGCCAAGACTGAACCCACAGTGAACTAGACTGTTGGGGGGAGGGCGGCAATGGGGGTAGGGTGGGGAGGGGAACACCCATAAAGGAGGGGAGGGGGAAGGGAATGTTTGCCTGGAAACCGGGAAAGGGAAAAACACTCGAAATGTATATAAGAAATACTCAAGTTAATTAAAAAAAAAAAAAAGAGTCATATCTGCTTAAAAGGACCAAAAAAAAAAAAAGTATAAGAACTACTTCTAATAGCCATTTGGGGTAACCTTCTAGTCACTTGCCTCTAGGGACTGATTGAGGACTGGAAAATAAACCTCTTGCTTTTGCATCGATCTGTCTGGGTGCCTCACTTGGGGTGTCCTGAAGTAAGTACCACTGACCATGTGTCTGGATTTTACATTGGGGGCTCATCTGGAATTCGAGGAAATCCCCGAGGGACCACAGACTAGACTGATGGGAGGGAAAAGACTGAGCTCAGCAATGGTCTGTGCTTGTCTCTGTCTTTTGCTTTCACTTTTGGCTCTCAAGCATGGTGTTGGCTGGAAAGCCTCCGGTCTTGCGCAGTCAGTTGCGTCAGGCAGACGTGCCTTAAAGCTGAGACTGTAGGGAGTCAGGAGGACTCTGCTCCTTTTGGAACCTGCTAGACTCGATACCTGCGGGAGCCAGCCGAGTTGCCTGATTACGCGATTTCTACGCTCCAGGCAGGGAGAATTGTCTTTAGAACCTGGTGTCTGCCTGGGGAGGAGGAGGAGCAGAGAAAGAGAAAGGAAGGAGAAAGGGAGATGAAAAAGGAAAAGCAATAGGAATTTACAGAGAATCTTAGCTATAGTAGTTAGGGAAAGCAGAGAAGAGACTCCAACCAAAGAGAGACAGAAAACCCCCTGAAAAGGACCAGTGAACGTATTACAAGGAGAGGGACCACGGGGCCCAAGAGTGCCCCAGCAAATGGAAGCCAGGGGCAGGAAATCCCAGGTCTTCAGGAAAGCTCCCCAAACAGCAAAGGTGTTAGCCCTGGGGGAAGACAGCAATTAGGGAGGATGGGGTTTGAACCCCCTTCCCAAATCCATGGAGGGTAGCGATGGAGGGGAAGAATGGAGGGGAAACCCACTCAATTGTTGGTGGGCACAGGGGCTCAACACTCGGTCCTCCTCCAAGCTGATGGTCCCATTTCCAATAAAAAAATCCTGGGTCCAAGGAGTCACTGGCACCAAATGCATTCATGGACTACCTGAAGAACAGTGGACCTGTGGGTGGGCTGGTATTCCATTTATTTATGATCATCCCAGACTGTCCCTACCCTCTCTTAGAGCAAGACTTACTCTCCAAGATGGAGGCCTTGATACACTTCCTGCCCGACAGGCCACAACTTACTGGTCTAAAAGGAGAGCCCACATACGTACTGACTACCAGACTAGATACTGAGAATACATTATTTGAAACCACCTTTACTCAGAACCAGGACTTGACTTGGTGGTTGGAAACATTCCCATCAGCCTGGGTGGAAATGGCAGAGATGGGCAAAGCAAAATGTCCTGCCTCCCACCCCAACCCCTGTGGTAGTAGAACTCAAGGCACAGGCTACCCCAGTGTCTCTCAGTCAATACCCTGTGTCTCAGGAGGCACAAGAAGGAATTAGGCCACACATCTACAGGCTCCTCAAGCCTGGGGTGTTGTGTAAGTGCCGTTTGGCCTGGAACACACTGCTCCTGCCAGCTAAGAAGCCAGGCACTAATGATTATCGCCCAGTCCAAGATTTAGGAGAGGTAAACCATGGTAGAGTGGCTGACATCCACCCTACTATGCCTAACAACCCCTACACTCTGATGAGTTCTTTGCCACCTTCTAGAATTTGGTCCATGGTCCTAGACTTGAAAGGTGCTTTCTTCTGCCTGCCCTTGGCACTCCAAAGTCAAGAATACTTTGCCTTTGAATGGGAAGACCCAGAGATGGGACCACTGGTCAGCTGACACGGACTAGATTCTCCACCGTTTAGGCTCAATCCTGGCCTGATTCCGACCTTGAGCTACCATAGCACAAGTGTCAAGAAATACTGGCAGAAGCCCATGGGTGAAGGAAAGACCTCTCCAACTGCTGCCTGCCAGGAGCCAAGTCTACCTGGTTTACAAATGGGAGAAGTTTTCTCCATGAAGGTCAGAAATGAGCGGGATGGTGTGGTGGATGACACAAATGTCATCTGGGCTGAACCTCTACCCCCAAAACCCCCATGGTGCAGAAAGCAGAGCTAATTGCCCTCACCAAGGCCTTAGAACTTGGGGTGGGCAAGAAAATTAGCATCTGCAGAGATAGAAGGTATGCCTTTACCTCAGCCCAGGTCCACATGGCTATATAACCAAGAGAGGACTGCTCACATCAGAGGGAAAAGAAATAAAAAACCAAGCAGGAAATCTTGGGTGCCCTGATGAAGATGCACAGATGGAACTGTATTATTCATTGCCCAGGACATCAGAAGGGAAGAGACTCGGTGGCCCGGGGCAATAACCAGGCAGATCACGTGGCTGAGAAGTGGCTGTGCAGGAGCCTATCCCAGTTATGGGCCTGCAAGAGACACCCACTGAGAACTGGGATTAGAATAAGGGATGGCCTCACTTAGAATATACAGCAGAAGAAAAGGCAGCCACCAACTATTACTTAGAAGAGGAAGGAAAATGGCACACTCAGGGGGGACCACTATACTCCCTAGAGAACAAGCAAAAGACTCACTTGGCCAAATGCACAGATGGATTCATTTAGGGCACAGGAAGCTCATCCAAGCAGTCAAGGGATCTAAGGAATATGTAATGGACCCTAGGCTTTTAGCCAGAGAGACAGTAGAACAGTGTAAGGTATAACAGTAAGTGAACTCTCATTCAGCCAAGAGCAAACAGGGCCAGAGACCTAGGGAAGAATGACTTGTGGTCTATCGGGAGGTCAATTTCACAGAAGTTAAGTCAAGAAAATATGGTTACAAATATCTCCTAGTGTTTGTAGATACTTTCTCTGGATGGTTGAGGCTTTTCCCACTAAGCCTGGAAACAGGTACTGTGAAACAGTCAAGAAGAAAGTAGAAGGAACCTTCCAGAGATTTGGAGTGTTCAAGGTAATTGGATGGGATAATGGTTCTGCTTTGCTTCTAAGTCAAGTCAGGGATTGGCAGAGATATTGGGGACTAATTGGAAGCTCCATTGTGCATACCATCTCCAGAGCTCAGGACAGGTAGAGAGAATGAACAATGCCCTAAAAGAGATCTTAACTAAACTGTCCTTGGAGACTGGTGCTGACTACATGGTGCTCCTTCCCCTGGCCCTGTTCTGAGCCCAGAACATCCCCTACCATTTTAACCTGACCCCTTTTGAGATCCTGTTTGGTACCCCAACTCCCTTGGTGTCTACTAGGCCCTCCCTGGAGGTATCCCAACTCACTGATAGGAACCTCTTCTTGAGGCTCCAAGCCCTTCAGTCAATACAAAATGAGATTTGGCCCAAACTGTCTGCCTTATATGCTCCAGGAATGCCAGAGACCCCTCACCATTTCCAGACTGGGTCTATGTCCAGGGGCATCGGGCACAGTTGCTGGAACCCCAGTGGAAGGGACCCTTCCTGGTGCTGTTAACCACTCCCACAGCTCTCAAGGTGGTATTGCAGCCTGAGTACACATGTCCCATGTGAAACCTGCATGTACCCTGCTCCCCGGGGACCCCCACTGCCCCCATGTGCAGGTTTGTCAAACCTGGACTGTGGTTTCCACTGGAACTGGAGATGAGGTCGCCTCCCTAATGGCTTCTAAACCCTTCAATATCTGGTGGCCGATCTCACTTTTGGCCTGTTGTGGCAAGACTTAACTCATGGGACATCCCCAACCATGATGGGAGTGCTGGCAGAGGCAAACTGTCCATGTGGGAGAAAGAGGGCTCTGGGCTGGGTGGGGAGGATGAAAAGATGTGCATTCCCTGCACAGAGTATCACCTGCCAGAGACCCTCATCTATGTCTGCCCTGGAGATGGAAGCCTGACAGGAGTTCACTGCTGCGGGGTCCAGACCAGTTTCATTGTGCCATGGGGAGTGTGAGACTGCAGGAGTCACCCACTGGAACACCTCCTCCTTTTGGGACTTGATCACAGTAAAAAGAAATATGGCTGGGGTGCCCTACTAGGGGGACTGAGGTATTGGGACACTCCCTGAGCAAATGCCACCTGTAACCCAGTAATAGTCAGATTTACTCAGAAAGGCAAAGAAGCAACAGGATGGCTAAAGGGAAAAACCTGGGGACTTGGGTTGTACACATTGGGGCATGATGATGACCAAGGTGAGAGAGGGGCCAGCCAAACAGGAGAGAGAGCAAACAGGGTTGGTTCAAGTCTCGGTTTAACTCCTCCCCCTGACTAACCACCCTCACATCCACCTGGTTAGGATCCCTATTGTCATCTTGCTATTGTTGACCTTGGGGGAGGAGAAAAAGGGGAAGCAAGATCAGGTATGGGAGGAGACAGGGGAGATATATGGAAAGTCAAGAAAATGAACAGAGGTTGTGTAGCAATGGGGGATGGGGAACTGGGGGTAGCCACTAGAATGTCCCAGATGCCAGGAAAGCAAGAGGCTGCAGGACACAGTGGGGATGGCATTAGCTGAAATACCCAACAAAGGGGAGAGAACCGGTAGAGACCATATCCAGAGGTTAGGCATGGCCCCTGGCCACCCATCTCCTAAATTTTAACCCAGAAATTGCTCCTGTCTAAAGGAAATGCAGGAACTGCAGGAAATGTGGAGCAGAGACTAAAGGAAAAGCCATCCAGAGACTGCCCCATCTGGGGATCCATCCCATCTGCATCCACCAAAACCAGACAATATTGCTAATGCCAAGAAATACTTGCTTACAGGTGACTGTTATAGCTGCCTCCTAAGAGGCTCTGCCAGGACCTCATCAATACAGATGTAGATGCTTGAACCTCATTAATACAGATGTAGATGCTTGAACCTCATCAATACAGATGTAGATGCTTGCCGCTAACCATCAGACTGAGCAAGGGGACCCCAATAAAGGAGTTAGGGGAAGGACTGAAGGAGCTGAAGGGGTTTGTAACCTCATAGGAAGAACAATATCAACCAACCAAATCCCTGAGAGCTCCCAGGGACTAAGCCATAAACCAATGAGTACACATGGGGGACCCCAGCCTCAGCTGCATATGTAGCAGACGATGGCTTTGTCTGGCTCAGTGGTAGGAGAGGTCGTTGGCCCTGTGAAGGCTCGATACCCCAGTGTAAGGAAATGCTAGGGTGGTGAGGCAAGAGTGGATGGGAAACAGGGAGAGGGGATGGGAATTTGTGGAGGGGAAATCAGGAAAGGGAATAACATTTGAAATGTAAATAAATAAAATATCCAATATAAACAAACAAACAAATAAAAACTGGGTCTAGAGAAATGGCGCATCATTTAAGAACACTATTGCTCTTCCAGGAGACCTATGTTTTCTTCTCAGCTCCAATTGGAGGCTCCTAAGCTTCTGTAACTTGAGTTCCAGTGGAGATCCAGGGCCATTTTCTGGCCTTTTTGGGTGTATAGATACACATGTACATAAAACTCCCATATGTACAAAATAAAAAAAATAAAATTTTAAAGTGCAGAATCAAATGAAAACGACAGCACAACAGTAAAGGCTGTCCCAGGAGGAAAGACTAAGTGACTGCTAGAGATGACAGTGGAAATCTAGAGCACTCTCAAGCAGTTAGGAATGTGTATCAAGGTGCAAAAACAGGCATATCTCAAGCCCAAGGCCAGAAATGGAAAGAAACAGAAAATATGGGGGCAGAAATTTTTTGAAACAGAAACAAAAGACTAGGAAAAAAATTCATTAACGACTCTTTGAAAAACAAAATAAAACAAGATCAACTAACCCTTTGGCAAATTAGTCAGGAGAAAGACAAGACCTAATCCCTAAAATTACAGACAAAAAGGGGGGCATTGAGCAGATACAATAAAATCCCCAAGATAACTAGGGAATAATTTGAAAACATATTTCAAAAACAAAAAAACTGCAAGTAACCCAACAAAGTTGAATCAGGAAAATACAAACAACTCAAACAGGAGTCTAATGAGCAATGAAGTAAGGGTCATAAAAGACTCCCAACACGAAACCCTCAGAACTGGATAGATTCAATGCTCAGACATAACAGGCCTCTAAAGGAAAGTTAAAATCAACTCCTGAAGTTTTCTGGAAGATAGAAATGGGAAAAACACTTTCAAACTCATTCAATGAGTCAGTACTGAAATCAGATAAGGGCACTATTAAAATTGTAGACCAGTTTTCCTGAGGAACACGTATGCAAAAGTCCTAAACAAAATACTTGCAAATCAAATTCAGCAACAAATAAGAAAATATGATGAAAATCATGATCAAGCTGGTTTCACTTCAAGGATCAAGGATAATTCAATCAATATATGCACATCAAGGGCCAGAGAGATGGCTCAGCTGCTAAGAGTTCATATTGCGCAACCCAAGTTCAGATCCCAGCACTCATGGGGCAACTCACATACTCCTGCTACAGCTCCAGTGGGATCCAATTCCGCTAGCCTCTCTGAACACCTGCACTAACATATACATATCCTCTCTGATACACATACATAATATAAATTTAAAGGGCTGAGACATGGCTCTGCCATTAAGAACACTTATTGCTCTTGCAGAGGACACATGGTCTGTTCTCAGGACTCACATGATAGATTATAGGATCATATATTTTAATGCTCAATCAGTACTGGGAAAACTAGGCTGATTCCATGACAGGCTTCAATTTGCAGTTTAGGAGACTAGATCTAAGAACTGGGCAAGTCCAGGTAAGCCCAGGCCAGTTAGTTACTATAAAAAATACTCAACTGAGGATTTACCAAATGGCTGAGAAGCACCTAAAGAAATGTTCAACTTCCTTAGTCATCAGGAAAATGCAAATCAAAACAACCCTGAGATACCATATCACTCCAGTCAGAATGGCTAAGATCAAAAACTCACATGACAGTAGATCTGGCATGGATGTGGAGAAAGAGGAACACTCCTCCCTTGTTGGTGGAAATCAGTCTGGAGGTTCCTCAGAAAATTGGACATAGTACTACCTGAGGACCCAGCTATACCTCTCCTGGGCATATACCCAAATGATGCTCCAACATACAACAAGTATACATGTTCCTCTATGTTCATAGCAGCCTTATTTATAATAGCCAGAAGCTGGAAAGAACCCAGATGTCCTTCAACAAAGGAATGGATACAGAAAATGTGGTACATCTACACAATGGAATATTACTCAGCTATCAAAAACAATGACTTCATGAAATTCTTAGGCAGGTGGATGGAACTAGAAAATATCATCCTGAATGAGGTAACCTAGTCACAAAAGAACACACATGGTATCTACTCACTGATAAGTGGATATTAGCCCAAGAGCTTGGAATACCTAAGAAAAAATTCACAGTTCATATGAAGCTCAAGAAGAAGGAAGACCAAAATGTAGATGCTTCAGTCCTTCTTAGAAGGGAGAACAAAATACTCACGGGAGGAAATACAGGGACAAAGAGTGGAGCAGGGACTGAAGAAAAGGTCATCTAGAGACTGCCCAACCTAGGGATCCATCCCATATGCAGCCACCAAACCCAGTCACTATTGCTGATGCCAAGAAGTGCCTGCTGACAAGAACCAGTTATGAGTGTCTCTTGAGAGGCTCTGCCAGAGCTCTACTGATACAGATGAAGATGGTTGCAGCTAATCATTGGACTGAACAAGCGGACCCCAATGGAAGAGTGAGAGAAAAGACTGAAGGAGCTGAAGGGGTTTGTAACACCATGGTAAGAAAAACAACATCAACTAACCAGACCCCCACCAGAGCGCCAACCAAAGAGTACACATGTGGGAACCCATGACTCTAGCCACATATGTAGCAGAGGATGGCATTGTCCTGTGAAGACTCGTTTCCCCAATGTAGCGTGTTGAGGTTGAAATGGGCAGGAGTGAGAGCATCCTCAGAGAAGCAGGGGGAGGTGATATGGAAGAGGGGGGAAAGGCAATAACATTTGAAATGTAAATAGGTAAAATATCCAAGAAAAATAAAATTAAAAAAAAAAAAAAAATCCCCAGGCTGAAGCTGCCAGCCATCCAGTGAAACACCCACCCATGAGTCTTAACTCAGAGCTGCAACAGGCTTGAACGAGCCCAGGCACGCCCAGATACCTAGGGCCAAGTTACCGTTAAAACTAACAAACCATAAAAGGAAAGGAATACAGAACAGACTAGGAGTACCGGATCTGGCAGGAAGGGATAAGTCCCTAGCCCCCGACATTCAGGACGTCCCCAGCCCGCACGCATTCTTTTTACCATGTTACAACCTCATTCGAATATGATTCAAACCTGCCAATGTGTGTAGCTATACCTTATTACTTCATCATGTGAAATAACCAATCATATGTGAACATGTCTATATGCCTCATTTAAATCCACCAATCCCCGTAACTATGCATCTGCTTCTGTACTCTCGCTTCTGCTTCCCCAAACCCTATAAAAGCCCCATGCTGGAGCTGCTGGGCAAGTCCTGCTAAGAGACTGTGTGCCCGCAGGGTACCTGTGTTTTCCAATAAACCCTCTTGCTGATTGCATCCGAGTGGACTCGGCTCGGTCATTGGGCGCTTGGGACTCCTCCTGAGGGAAAGGTCCTCTCTCGGGGTCTTTCACCAGTGCTGCCTGTTACCTAGCCTTAGGCAAGGAATTGGGCCCCCAAGCCCCAGGAATGGAATGTCTTTTGAGATAAAGCCAAGATTAAGATAGAGGCCACCTACCCCTCCCCGGAATTCCCCTAATGTGCTTTAAGTCTGGACTGTGAGCTCACTGGGGCGTCTCTCTACCTTGGTAATGGGAGGTGCCAGCGAGGTCAACTTCTACAGAATAAAACATTCTTTGCATTTACATACTGTTTGATTCTGGGATATTAGCCGAATAATGGACCCTTACTGGGGTCTCTCTCTCTCAGTCTCTCTCTCTCTCTCTCTCTCTCTCTCTCAGTCTCTCTCTCTCTCTCTCTCTCTCTCTATCTCTTTCTCTCTCCCTCCCTCCCTCCTTCCCTCTCTCTGTATGGATGTGTCTGCCTGTCTGTCTGTCTGTCATTCCTTCCCTCCCTCTGCCTCCCCCTCCCACCTCTTCTGCTTCTGCCTGATAATCAGGACATTCAGCTCTTGGCTACTCCTCAAGCAAGATGCCTGGCTGCTTCCTGCTATGTTAATCATGGACTAATCCTCTAAGACTGTAAGCAAGCCCCCAATTAAACGCTTTCTTTTAGCAGCGTGGCCTTGGCCATTGTGTCTCTTCACAGCAAGAGAACAGTGACTAAGCCAGAAGCTGGGATCATCAGGACTGGGTCGTTACTGTGGCAAGCCTGACTGTGTTCCTTGTTTGCACAGTGTGGACTCTGGACTAGAGGAGCAGTTGAATGTGCTGAAGGGCCGTAGTATGTGCATGAAAGACAGTAGTGTTGAGAGTAATGTGGACCCTGCAAGCCCAGCTCAAGAGGTTTCAGAGAGGAAGAATATGAACAAGTGGCTTAGATCATTCTTAGGTTATTTTGGTGAAAAAATTGGCTACTTTTCCCCCTTTTCCTAAGAATCTGTGTGAAGCTAATTCAGAGTTTTGGGGACTAATTTCATTGTGGAGATTTTGAGACAGTATGGCATTGACTGCAACATGAGGTTATAAGTAATCACTCGTATGCAGATCTACAACAAAAAGGGTTAGGTGGGGTAAAAGAAATACAAAAATGTAGTTTGAGAGGAAAAAGTCAAAAGGTCAATGTAATACTGAAGCCAACTACTGTGCTCAAGCAGATGGGAAACTTGCAGGCCTGATGCTGAGTGGAACGAAATGGCCCACAGCGAATCTTACAATCTCTGAAAGTAAAGGCCTGAGGGGTTCCCTAGGCCCAACAACAGAACGCTTACACAAATGAAATTTAAGGCCAGGTTCCAGCCTCAGCAAGCAGAACTTGGCAGCTTCTGCCTGCGGTTCTGGCTTTAGTCAAGAGTTAACAGGAAATGGGTTACGGACTCTTCTCCACAATTAATGAAGGCTACCAAGGGCAGGCATGTGACGGGGAATCGCTACATGGAGCCAAGAGGCTATTTCATGTAGCTGTGGAGGTGAAGCCACCTGTGTAGGTGTGGAGATGCCAGACATGTGGGATGGTTGCCAAGAAGAATTACAGACAGGATATAGAACCAGGTCAAGAGAGAGGAATATGATACAGTCAACAGGGATGGGAGGAGTGGGCCGTGTGAAAATCCGTCTAAGCCACTGAGTATGGAACATAGAGCTCCAGGATTTGCAGGTTGCCCTGCTGGTTTTCAGTCTTGCTGTGGCCCAGCATTCCCTCACTATGCCCCCTCTCCTCCCTTTTGGAATGGTAATACATAGCTCATGCCATTGTATGTTGGAAGTATCTGTTTTGCTATTTGATTTTGATTTTACAGGGGCTCACAATTACCAGACTGAATTAGATTCAGAAAAGACTTTGGACTTTGGAAATTTAAACATTATTGAGAAAGGTTACGTGGAATTCTGAATTTGAACTGAACACACTTTGCATGATGATATGGCTACAAGCCTATGGGGACAAAGGAGTGGAATGTGTGGTCTAGATGAGAATGGCCCCCGTAGGCTCAATACCTAAACGCTTAGTGGACATGGTTGGTAAGGATTAGAAGGTATGGCCTTGTTGGAACAGGTGTGGCCATGCTGAGGAGGGCTTTGGGGTTTCAAAAGTCCACATCAGGCCTAGTCTCTTTCTGCTTTCATGCAGATCAGGATGTAAAGGTCTCAGCTATTGCTCCAGTGTCATGCCTGCCTGCTTCCTATCATGAAGATCATGGACTGACCCTCCAAAACTGTGAGCCAGCCCCCAACTAAATGCTTTCTTTATAAGTGGCCTTGGCCATGGTATTCTTCACAGCACCAGAATAGTAACTAAGATACAGAGTTTTATTACATAAATCTCGCTATTCTAGAACTCCCTATGTAGACCAGGCCGGCCTTAAACTCACAGAGATCTACCCGCTGCCTCTCAAATGCTAGGATTAAAAGCATACACCATTACACTCAGCCATCAAAGAAATATTAAATATGAGAAACACTTTCAACAAAGCAAGATATAAATTGACATGAAAATCACCAGCTATTTTAATATACCAATAACATACTTATGAGGAAAAAATTCATATATAATAATTTAAACAGTAAAATACCTAGAAATAAACCTAACAAAATATTTGAAAAACTTTTATAATGAGATCTTTAACACAGTGAAGAAAAAAAAATGAAGACATAAAAATAAAAATCCTGCTTCCTTGGTCATTTCTTTTTCTGTTGCTATCATCAAGATACGCTACCAAAAGAAATTCCAGGAAAGGGTTAGATCTGTCAGAGTACAGCCTATCATAGTGGGGAACTAAAAGAAGCAGGCATTTGGAACATTAGGTCACATCGTATCTATACTCAAAAGGCAGAGAAATAAATGATGGCAGTTACTGCTTAGCAGCTATTTCTCCATCTCACACGCAGCTCAGCACTCCTCAGCCCAGGAAATGGTCCTGCTCACAACTGAGGTGGGCCCTCCCACTGCACACCCAGAGGCCCTTCTCCAAGGTGACTCTAGATTCTGTCAAGCCAACAGCACCCACTCATCTCCCAAGCTTAAAGACTTCAGGAGCTGGGACAATGCCCATGTTGCCACGAACGACTTACAGATTTAATGCAATCGCCATCAAAAAACAAGTGGTTGTTCAAAAAAAGTTCTAGGATGTTTAGTGATGAACAAAACACTTTGACTAGTCAACATGATCAGTAGGAGTAGCATCACTACACCTGGTTTCAAGTCTCACTTCAGAACTGTAGGGGTCAGGTTTAATGACACAAAACCTGACAACAGATCAGTGGGAAAAAGCAGAAGAGCCAGAAATCATTGTGCATAGCTGCTGCAGCCACCCAATTCTCAAGACGTTTGTCATAAATGTACACTGGGGGTAAAAGCCCTTCAGTGACTCATGCTGGGAAAACAAGATATTCAGTTTGTGTTACTTTCCCTGGAGATACATAAGCAAACATCTATTAATCCTGAAATAGAGGCAATGGGTCATTGAAACGATTCTGTCCAAATTGAACTTGGTGAGACACTAAGCCTGATAGAGTTATTTTCAGGACCATGGGAAAGTGAAAGACCAGGAAAAATTCAGACCCCCTAGCAAACAGAGTAGAGCCAAAAATGTAGGTCAGTCAGTTCAGTGACTCTGTTCCAGGAACCTGACTGAACACAGAACTGATGATTACACCAGCCGGTTCAGCAACTCTGTTCCAGGAACTGGCTGACCACAAAAGTTAGATTAAAATTTTGAGAACAATCTTGATAAACAGGGAGCTTCCCCTTGTGATTTTCACTGGTATTCTCGACATTTTCCAATGACACCCTCCCTACCCTCTTGGGTTGTGGTTTCTTCCTTTAAATACCTCTTCTCCCAGCTACTCAGGGTCGGACTCCTCTACCCCCGCATGGGATACGAGTCTTGACCGCAGCGTGCTGGTTCCTGTCAATAAACCTCCTGTGATTACAGCAAGGATGGACTCTTGTGAGTTCTTGGGGGGTTGCGTCATCCCGAGACTTGAGGGAGAGTCTCCCCTCTCCGGGGGTCTTTCAAAACTAAGATATTCTATCACTAAAAAGTCTGGTCCAGCCTGGGTGATACACTCACAAGGGTTGCATCACTGAGTCCGAACCTCAGTTAATCACACTCACAAGTGCAGCATCAGTAAGTCCCACCTTCAGTTAACCACACTCACTTCATCGATGAGTCCCAATCTCAGTTAATCATCCACTTCCTACATATACACTCTGCAACCAAGACCACATGCAGACCACATGTGCAACAGTGGAAGGGTGTGTGATGGGGAGAATCCCAGTCGCTCTCTTTCTAGAAGGGAGATACCCACTCCCATCATCACTGCCACAGAAGTAGCTATCACTGTATTATCTTGCTTATTTCACTGCAATGACCATAAATAAGAAGAGTACGGGGTAGGTCACAACAATGTCTGCTCCATAGTAGCTAATGGTCATGTTACATTCTGAGAAAATAGTCCTTCCTTAACACCACATTCCCAACGATGAAAAATAGATCCCCATCTGTCTCACTCTGTACAAAAATCATTCAAAATAGATCACCAGTGGGCTGCTGAAACCCTAAAACTTGTAGCAGAATTTTGGCAGAGCCACTGTATCTGGATGAACTATGAGTGATGGCACACAGACTTTGAAATAACCTTTTGTGAATAGTCAGTGATTGCTATCTGAGGTTTACAAAATTGCTCTTCTGAAGGATTCTCAGAGCTTCTGCATTACAGACTTGAGTCCTAGCAAACCAGGAAGTCTGAGGTAATAGTTCCTTCAGACAACCCCTAAGTCAGATGACAGGTTTAGTATGTGGAAATGACTTACTAAAAGTGACTTTTGGGAGAATGCTTCCTGACTGGGCAGTACAGTGGAACCGGTTCTGGAGGCCTCAGGGTGACCTTGCCTGAGGGCATCAGGACAGGAGAGCTGACCTTGCCTGCTATTGATGGTGGCATTGGGTAGCCTAGCCAGAATAGTGTTGGAGAGCTCACCCTAGTGGTGCAGATAAGGAAAGGGCTCAGATCCAGGGCTCTGAGTTGGCTCACCCCCAAATCTATATCACCTTCAAATGGTTGGGATCAGTCCTGCTGATCCAAAGCTGCAAGAGCTCCATGGCAAGGGCAACAACAGGATCACCAGAGTCTCCAGTTCCAGGATCCAATAGTGATCATGTCACAGAAGCCAGAGACAATGACTCCGGCTTACCGTACTTAAATGGACCAATGACTCATTGCAATGAACAGCAGCAAGTGAAGCTATGCGGGACACACTGTGACACACTACAGCTTCCAGGACTCGAGAGATGCTGTCTATGCTTTTCTCAAAGGGTGGGTAGTAGAGACTGGGAAGTGAGCAGGTCTGGGCTGCATGGTATCAAAACCACAAGTAATCAGTAAAAGTGCCTTTTGCGTGACTTTACACACAAAGCTCCCAGGTGGTCAGTTAGGTCATCAGAGCTATTTCAGGGTTGCTGAAAAGCCTCCTACATCCTGCAGTCTTTCTCTTTCCCACCATCATCCCAAATAACCCAAAACACTGACAACTGCTAGAGGAAACCACAGTGGCAAGAACGTTCTCACAAGGCTTCCATTACTTCAGGAAATAACTGCACAAACTGACAAATAATTCTGCATGACATGCAAAAGTATTCGTACAATGGTGTGGGGTGGGGGTGGGGCAATCACTGAATGGAGGAGATAGCAGGCAGGTGTATGGGAGAAAATCTTATCAACTGTTTATCTGAAGAAATCTCAGTCTGAAACCCTGGACACTCTCATTCTCTCTCAGACAAACCCTCTTACCTTACACCAGCGGCTGAGCCTGTCTGTGATACTAACTCAAAGGCACGAGGAGCTTCTCGCTTCTTCATCTACTTCCCTGGTCCTCATAGCTGCCAGCACTTATAGGCTGCCTGATGTGCTGCTTATATCTTGAACTTAAATAAATAAAACTTTCAATTCTTTTATCAATAAGACTAATAATCTACAAAAGGGAAATCAGGCTAAGTGATAGAAGCCAAACACCAAACCAAACATGTTTCTTTTCATAACAGGAATATAGACACATAAACATAGTAACTCTCCCACAACAACAGTCATAATGAAACGTATTATTTCATATGGTAACTTAAATAAATCAATAAAAAGGACAGTAAGCTAGCACTGCCTACAATTTAAGCCTTCCAATTTTATTGCTTAGTTGAAATTAGAGTATCTTTTAAAAGGGGCAAGTATTCAAAGGTGGCACAGGAAAAAAGAAGTCTAAATTGATCTATGCGAAGGAAAGAAAATGATCAATAATTTAAAATATCCTTACAAAGTCCAGTCAAGACTTAGAGCTTAGCTGGCCAGCTCTATCAGTCATTGGAGAATGGGATACTAGCAATCCTATTTAAGACCTTCAGAGTACAGAAGGAAAAAGTCTTCTAAGAAGTCAAAGTTACACTTACAAAAGGCAACGTGAAACATGAAACAAAGCAATGGACACTACATAAACTTCTGACTAAATTAGTCCCCAAACCTTAGAATGCAAGCAAGCAAATCAAATTCAAAGGCTTAGAAACAGGACAACAACCAAGTTTGCTGTAGAAAGATGTGAATTTGTAGGCCAGTGAGGAGGCTCAGTGGGCAAAGGCACTGCTATGCAGCTTTCATCTGAGTGTGAGTCCCAGGACCCACATAGTGAAGGAGGATCGACTCCTACAAGGTGATCTACATTTCCACCTGTGTGCCTTGGTGTTCTCTCTCTCTCTCTCTCTCTCTCTCTCTCTCTAGTAAATGTGAAAAAGTAAAATTTAATAATTACTTTAACTTGTAAAATCATATATTTTTATTTATATATGAATAAATTATAGTAAATTACTATAACACACTATATTAACAGCATAAAGGAGAGCTGAGCATAGTAGCTCAAACTGATGATCCCAGTCAAGAGGTTGAGGAAAAGCAGAAATTTCACATTATCTGGGCTACCTTGAGGCTGTTCCTAAGAATGAGGATGATGAGGCAAATGAGGCGGGAGGTGGTGGTAGAGGAAAAGCAGGAGGAGGAGGAGGAGGAAGAGGAAGAGGAGGAAGAAGAAGAGGAGGAGGAGGAGGAGCAACATGAAATTGTCTTAAAATACTGCCAGCAAAGTAGATAAAGAAGAAAAGGTCCTGAGCTTGATAAAAGTCTCCTGTGGAAAACCTACAGGTAGAATTTCTCTCAACAGTAACGACTAAATGTTTTCCTTCTTAGGCAGGAACATGGCACTCAAGACCTTAGGAAATGCAACAAGCAGGAGAACAGAAGCAAAATCGTATGTATTACAAAAGAAAAAATTGTATCTTTGTTAACAGGTACTATGACCTAATATAGAGCAATCTCATGCTTCGTGCGTGCTTGCGTGCGTGCGTGTGTGTGTGTACATGCGCACACGTGCGTGTGCCCATCTGTCCACCATGGCCAGCACAGTAAGGACCTGCAAGAGATAGAGAAGTAGTTGGATCCAGCACCCCTCAGTAGCCAGTGTTGGTTCAAACTTCTGGAGTCTGATTCCAATATAGAATCTAATATAGGAATTCTAATATAGGATAGCTGGTGAGTTTAGGACAATAGATTGTACACCCAGCAGTTGTTTATCTGGCTTGTTTTAAAGTGGTAGAACAGTCTAGTGTTTTCCATACTCAGCAACTCAGGTGGGCAGGAGAAAGGGAATAGCCAGGGTGGACATTGGTGAAGCTAGCCATGAGGGCTGAGTAAGATGGCCATTGCAGGAAGGTGATCTCTGAGCATAGCTCAGGCCATGGAACAGGCAAGGAGCAATGTGGATTTTTAGAATTACATGCAACAATGTCTAATTAACAAATTATCCCAAATGAAACATAAACACAGAGCTGGAGGTTCGAAAAGAACTTTGGTCAATGATTGTAGTTACAGAACATCTATCATATATATTAGGGCAAAAGAAAAAAATGAAGAAAGAAAGATGGGGGTGGAGGAATAGAACATAAAAGAAAAGAAAAGAAAAAGAAAAAAAAGAAAAAAGAGGATCCTTCCGATTTCCACCTGCACCTAGACCAGGTCCCACAGTTCTCAGCTCTCTGTACCCAGATCCCCTGGGGAGAAAGCAGGACTCTCAGAAGTGTGGAAATTCCGGTGAGCACAGGGGAGACCACCACTTCTGCTCATATTCTTGGCCCAGAAAGAACCCACCAGCAGCCCTCTGGACATAGGAACCAAGGAGCAGTCTGGGACAGGATCCTTCCGGTTTCTGCCTGCTCCAGGAGCTGACCCTGTGACACAGTTCTCTGTACCCATATCCCACTGGGAGTAGGGCAATCTCCAGGAGCTCTGACACACAGGCTTACAGGACAAGAAAGCCACCATCAGAAACAGTAAAACCGGCTAACACCTGAGAGGCAAGCACAGGAATCCAATCAACAGAAACCAAGACTACTTGGCATCATCACAGTCCAGAAATCCCAACAAAGGAAATATTGGATATTCCAAAACAATAGAAAAGCAAGATTTGGATTTAAAAATCCTATCTCATGATGATGATAGAGGACTTTAAGAAGGACATAAATAACTCCCTTAAAGAAATACAGGACAACACAGGTAAACAAGTAGAATTCCTTAAAGAGGAAACACAAAAATCCCTTAAAGAATTACAGGAAAACACAACCAAACAGGTGAAGAAATTGAACAAAAACCTTTCAGGATTTAAAAATAAAAATAGAAACAATAAAGAAATCACAAAGGGAGACGACCCTGGAGGTAGAAAACATAGGAAAGAAATCAGGAGTCATAGACACAATCATCACCAAAACAATATAAGAGCTAGAAGAGAGACTCTCAGGGCAGAAGATACCATAGAAAACATTGACACAACCATAAAAAATAATATAAAACTCAAAAAGCTCCTAACCCAAAACATACAGGAAATTCAGGACACAATGAGAAGATCAAACCTAAGGATAAAAGGTTTAGAAGAGAGTGAAGACTTCCACCTTAAAGGGCCAGTAAATATCTTCAACAAAATTATGGGAAAAAAAACTTCCCTAATCTAAAGAAAGAGATGCCCATAAACATACAAGAAGCCTACAGAACTCCAAATAGATTGGACTAGAAAAGAAATTTCTGTCACATAATAGTCAAAACACCAAATGCACAAAACAAAGAAAGAATATTAAAAGCAGCAAGGGAAAAAGGTCAAGTAACATATAAAGACAGATCTATCAGAATTACACCAGACTTCTCACCAGAGACTATGAAAGGCAGAAGAAGATCCTGGGCAGATGTCATACAGACCCTAAGAGAACACAAATGCCAGCCCAGGCTACTACACTGAGCAAAACTCTCAATTAACATAGATGGAGAAACCAAGATGTTCTGTGACAAAACCAAATTTACACAATATCTTTCTACAAATCCAGCCCTACAAAGGATAATAGATGGAAAACCCCAACACAAGGAAAGAAACTACAACCTAGAAAAAGCAAGAAGGTAATCTTCTTGCAACAAACCTAAGAGAGCCACACAAACACAATTCCAACTTTAACAACAAAAATAACAGGAAACAACAATCATTTTTCCTTAATATCTCTTAAAATCAATGGACTCAATGCCCCAATAAAAAGCCATAGACTAACAGACTGGATACAGAAACAGGACCAGCATTTTGTCGCATACAGGAAAGACACCTCAGTGACAAAGACAGACACTACCTCAGAGTAAAAGGCTAGAAAATCATTTTCCAAGCAAACGGTCCCAAGAAACAAGCTAGAGTAGTCATTCTAATATTGAATAAAATCGACTTTCAACCAAAAGTTATCAAAAAAAGATAAGGAAGGACACTTCATATTCACCAAAGGGAAAATCCACCAAGATGAACTCTCAATCCTGAATATCTATGATCCAAATACAAGGGCACCCGCATTCATAAAAGAAACCTTACTAAAGCTCAAAGCACACATTGCACCTCACACAATAATTTTGAGAGATTTCAACACCACACTTTCAGTAATGGACAGATCATGGAAACAGAAACTAAACAGAGACACAGAGACACTAACATAAGTTATGAACCAAATGGATTTAACAGATATCTATAGAACATTTCATCCTAAAACAAAAGAATATTCCTTCTTCTCAGCACCTCATGGTACCTTCTCCAAAATTGACCATATAATCTGGCACAAAACAGGACTCAACAGATACAGGAAGATAGAAATAATCCCATGCATCCTATCAGATCTCTAAGGACTAAGGCTGGTCTTCCATAACAACAAAAACAACGGAAAGTCCACATACACATGGAAATTGAACAACACTCTAATTCAGTGATAACTTGGTCAAGGAGGAAAAAAAGAAATTAAAGACTTCTTAGAATTTAATGAAAATGAAGGCACAACATACCCAAACTTATGGGACACAAGAAAGCTAAAGCAAAGAGGAAAACTCATAGCTCTGAGTGCTGCAGAAAGAAACAGGAAAAGAGATATGTCACCACAGCTTGACAGCACACCTAAAAAGCTCTAGAACAAAAAGAAGCAAATACACCCAGAGGAGAGTAGAAGGCAGGAAATAATCCAACTCAGAGCTGAAATCAGCCAAGTAGAAACAAAAAGGACCATAGAAAGAATCAACAGAACCAGGAGCTGGTTCTTTGAGAAAATCAACAAGATAGATAAATCCTTAGCCAGACTAACCAGAGGGCACAGAGAGTGTATCCAAATTAACAAAATCAGAAATGAAAAGGGAGACATAACAACAGAATCTGAGGAAATTCAGAAAATCATCAGATCCTACTACAAAAGCCTATATTCAACAAAACTGAAAAATCTAGAAAAAAATGGACAATTTTCTAGACAGATAGCAGGTACTAAAGTTAAATCCGGATCAAATAAACCATATAAACAATCCCATAACTCTTAAAGAAATAGAAGCAGTTATTAAACGTCTCCCAAACAACCAAAAGAAAAAAATTAGCACAGGACAAGATACTCTTAGTGGAGAATTTCTTTTTTTTTTTTTTTTTTGGTTCTTTTTTTTGGAGCTGGGGACCGAACCCAGGGCCTTGCACTTCCTTGGTAAGTGCTCTAACCACTGAGCCAAATCCCCAGCCCCTAGTGGAGAATTTCTGTCTGACTTCATAGAAGACCTAATACAAATACTGTCCAAATTTTGCACAAAATAGAAACACGTGAAACACACAAAGACCCAAAAAAGAAAGAGAACTTCAGACCAATTTCCCTTTTAAATACTGACACAAAACAACTCAATAAAATTCTCACAAACTGAATCCAAGAACACATCAAAAAAATCACCCATCATGGGGTTGGGGATTTAGTTTCAGTGGTAGAGCGCTTGCCTAGGGAAGCGCATAGGCCCTGGGTTCGGGTCCCAGCTCCAAAAAAAAAAGAACCAAAAAAAAAAAAAAAAAAAATCACCCATCATGATCAAGTAGACTTTATCCCAGGGATGCAGGGATAGTTCAATATACGAAAATCCATCAATGTTATCCACTATATAAACAAACTCAAATATGAAAAAACAAAACAAAACAAAACCAAAAACACATGATCGTCTCATTAAATGCTGAGAAAGCATTTGATCAAATTCAACACCCCTTCATGTTAAAAGTCTTGGAACGATCAGGAATTCAAGGCCCATACCTAAACATAGTAAAAGCAATATACAGCAAACCAGTAGCCAACATCAAACTAAATGGACAGAAACTTGAAGCAATCCCACTAAAATAAGGAACTAGACAAGTCTGCCCACTCTCTTCCTACTTATTCAGTATAGTACTCAAAGTCCTAGCCAGAGCAATCAAACAACAAAAGAAGATCAAAGGGATAAAATTGGAAAGGAAGAGGTCAAAATATCCCTATGTGCAGATGATATGATAGTATACTTACGTGACCCCAAAAGTTCCACCAGCAAACTCCTAAACCTGATAAACAACTTCAGCAAAGTGGTTGGGTATAAAATTAACTCAAACAAATCAGTAGCCTTCCTCTACTCAAAGGATAAACTGGCTGAGAAAAAATTAGGAAAACAACATCCTTCACTATTGTCACAAATAACATAAAATACCTCCATGTGACTCTAACCAAGCAAGTGAAAGATCTGTATGACAAGAACTTCAAGTCTCTGAAGAAAGAAATCGAAGATCTCAGAAGATGGAAAGACCTTCCATGCTCATGAATTGGCAGAATTAATATAGTAAAAATGGCCATCTTGTCAAAAGAAATCTACAGATTCAATGCAATCCCTATCAAAATTCCAACTCAATTCTTTATATAGTTAGAAAGAGCAATTTGCAACTTCATTTGAACAACAATAAACCCAGGACAGTGAAAACTATCCTCAACAAAAAAAGAACTTCTGGGGGAATCACCATCCCTGAGTTCAACCAGTATTACAGAGCAATAGTGATAAAAACTGCATGGTATTGGTACAGAGACAGACAGATAGACCAATGGAATAGAATTGAAGACCCAGAAATGAACCCACACACCTATGGTCTCTTGATCTTTGATAAAGGAGCTAAAACCACCCAATGAGGGGAAAACCTAGCATTTTCAACAAATGGTGCTGGTTCAACTGGAGGTCAGCATGAAGAATGCAAATGGACTCATTCTTATCGCCCTGTACAATGTTCAAGTACAAGTGGATCAAGGACCTCCATATAAAACCAGAAACAATCAGACTAATAGAAGAAAAAGTGGGGAAAAGCCTCGAACACAGGGGCACTGGGGAAAATTTCCTGAACAGAACACCAATGGCTTATGCTCTAGGATCAAGAATCGACAAAGGGGACCTCATAAAATGGCAAAGTTTCTGCAAGGCAAAGGACACTATCATTAGGACAAAATGGCAACCAACAGATTAGGAAAAGATCTTTACCAATCCTATATCCAATGGAGGACTAATATCTAATATATACAAAGAACTCAAGAAGTTAGACTCCAGAGAATCAAATAACCCTATTAAAAATGGGGTACAGAGCTAAACAAAGAATTCTCAGTTGAATATCCAGTGGCTGAGGTACCTAAAGAAATGTTCAACATCCTTAGTCATCAGGGAAATAACAACCTTGAGATTCCACCTCTTACCAGTCAGAATGGCTAAGATCAAAAACTCAAGTGACAACAGATGCTGGCAAGGATGTGGGGAAAGAGTATAGAATACTCTTCCACTGTTGGTAGAACTGCAAGCTGGTACAGCCACTCTGTAAATCAGTCTGGAGGTTCCTCAGAAAATTGGACATTGCACTACCTGAGGACCCAGCTATACCTCTCTTGGGCATATACCCAAAAGATGCCCCAACATAAAACAAAGACACGTGCTCCACTATGTTCATAGCAGCCTTATTTATAATAGCCAGAAGCTGGAAAGAACACAGATGTCTTTCAACAGAGGAATGGATACAGAAAATGTGGTACATTTAAACAATGGAGTATTACTCAGCTATTAAAAAACAATGACTTCAGGAAATGTATAGGCAAATGGATGGAACTAGAAAATATCATCCTGAGTGAGGTAACCTAATCACAAAACCCAATACACTTTATGTACTTACTGTTAAGTGGATATTAGTCCAAAAGCTCAGAGTATCCAAGATACAATTCACAGACCACATGAAGCTCATGAAGGATGACCAAAGTGTGGATGCTTCAGTCCTTCTTAGAAGGGGGAACAAAAATATTCACAGGAGGAGATATAGAGACAAAGTTTGAAGCATAGCCTGAAGGAATGGCCATTCAGAGCCTGCCCCATCTGGCGATCTGGCCCATATACATACAGCCACCAAACCCAGATAATATTGCTGATGCCAAGAAGTGCATGCTGACAGGAGCCTGATATAGCTGTCTCCTGAGAGGCTCTGCCAGAGCATAACAAATACAGGGGCAAATGCTAGCGGCCAATCATTGAGCCAAGAATGGGGTCCCCATTGGAGGAGTTAGAGAGAAAGGATTGAAGGAACTAAAGGAGTTTACAACCCCATAAGACTAATAATACCAACCAACCAGAGCTCCCAGGGACTAAACCACCATACAAAGAGGAACCAAACCACCATCCATGGACAGACCCATGGCTCCAGCAGCATATGTAGCAGAGGATGGCCTTGTTGGGCACCAATGGGAGAAGCTTTTGGTCCTGCCAAGGCTGGATTCTTCAGTTCGTGGAAAGTCAGGGCTGGGAGGCAGGAAGAGGTGGTTGGTTGGGTTGGGGAACAACCTCATAGAAGAACGAGGAGCAGGGATGGGATAGGGTTTATGGATGGGAAACTGGGAAAGAGAATAACATTTGAAATGTAAACAAAAAAAATCCAAAAAAGTATGAAAAGAAAAGAAAAAGAAAACAGGAAAAGACTCTTTACTGCTTCATCCTGTCTGGTCCAGACAAATCTTGGCAATGACATTGTTAGTGTGAGACATCCTCAGATTTTTCTATATTCTATTCTTGAGGTTAGAATATACTAGATGAGGCTGGAGAAATGGCTCCGCGGTTAAGAGCACTGACTGCTCTTTCAGAGGTCCTGAGTTCAAATCCCAGGAACCACACAGTGGCTCACGACCATCTGTAATGGGAATTTGATGCCCTCTTCTGGTGTGTCTGAAGACAGCTACAGTGTACTCACATACATTAAATAAATAAATAAATAAGAATGTACTAGATGATCATTCCAGATTTAAGGTACTTCTAGGAATTAAATATCTCAATGTTTGTTTACTAAATGACTGGCAAGTTAGGGAAAGAAATCATTGTTAAGTTGATCTAATACAAAAAAGATGTGCGTTATTTAGGGTTACTATTGCTGTGAAGAAACACAACTTGGGGAGGAAAGGGTTTACTTTGCTCAATTTATTATTGAAAGCACCGAGGGCAGAAACTCATGCAGCACAGGAACCCGGAGGCTTGCTCTTCATAGCCTGTCCAGCCTGCTCTTTTAGAGAACCCGGAACCACCACCTCAGGGATGGCATCACTCGCCATGGCTGGGCCCTATCCCATTGATCACTAATTTAAAAAATGCCTTACAGCTGGAGCTCATGGAGACATTTTCTCAACTGAGGCTTGCTTTCCTCTGATGACTCTAGCTTGTGTCAAGTTGACTAGGCAGTACAAGTAAAAGCAATTATTTAACAAATGTTCAGAAGCAAGGGGTGTGAGGGAAGTTTTATCTTCAAAAGAAGTAGCAATGCAAGAATGAAGTCTATTCTTTAGTAATACCTAGGTGTTACTCAAACTGTTTTAACAACAACAACAAGACAGATAGACACCAGACAAAAGACACTAACCATGGTAAGTCCTCAGTGCCAAGTATCATCTGCTCTACTCCACCTCGAGGTCTGAAAATGCTTCCCACACGCTGAGAAGTGCTCAAGCACAGCTTTTCAGGAAAGCTTAAGAGGACCATTTACCTATGAAATCTTCCCTCCCTCCCTCCCTCCCCACCATCTCTTGACCTTCCAAATGCTCCCATTTAAGCATCCTCCATGTCTTTTCTAATTTCAGTTTTTAATACAAAGATATACATATATTTGAAATAAGATGTTTAGGGCTTTAAAATAGAAGCAACATTTCTTTCCCTATTCTCTACCTCCAATATACCTGTCAAAGGTGACCATTTTAAGTAACTTTAGCTTCTTCTTCTGAGTTACCTCTATAAAACATAGTTGTCTCCAAGTAATGGTTGTACTGTTTTCTGACTTAATAATTAGATATACCCCGGTGATTTCATGCATGTATTCCTATTGACTTAAAATGTTTATGCTACTGATTGCTTTCCACATATTTAGCTTTTCTCATTCTCCATCCGTACACACGTGTATTTCTCACCCCACAGCCATCCAAAGAGCTGTGGTCTGTCTATGCCTGTACAGTCTTCATTAGGGCACCAATTCCATCAGCCTGATGCGTTGTCTTGGTTTTCCTTTCCATTAGTTATGTTACTGTACTTAGTGCCTTCCTCTGCTGGCTTCCTTCCTTCCTTGTGTGGGACACTGCCTGTGGTTTTCTAAGTAACAACATGAAGGAAGTGCTTTTGTGAGCATCTGAAGGTGGGATGGATGCCTTTTGAGATGTGGAGGATTACTACTCAAAAGCAAAATGGCTGCTCTAAAGCCACTCTGATCCCAATATCTGATCCCTGTTTGCTTGTGGGAATCTGTAGGGTCTTCCTTGCCCTCAGTCTTCTCATTTCCATGAACGTTCATCCCTGTGCTGTCAATCCATGGGGTCTTTCCATCTGAGTGCACATCTTCTGCATGTGGGACATGTCCTTGGATTGCTTCTACACTTCCGCCTTCCCCCAGTGACTGCCGCACTCACTACTCCAGTGCTGGCCTTTCAAATGGCCCCCTGCTTACCAGTTCCTTTTTCCCTTTAGGTTCCACTTTACCCATTGTTTTTGTACCTTTACTAAACTCATCTGCTACAAGATGAATTGTTATACTTTAAATCTCCTAACGTCTTTTGGACGGTGTTCTATTGCTCAGTTTCAAAGCCTCCTTGTTGCCTCCAGAATACCTGGCCAGTAGCTCTGCTCATTTGTAGACAATGCTAATGATAACCCCACATCGACTTGCAAGTTGACTTATGCTAAATGATAGGATATTTGATCACGTGTTGGCAGTTCTGGACAGAAACGTGCACAGATTGCGGTGTCTATCTATTGATGAAAACCAACTTTCCTATAACCATCTAAGCATTTGGTGCAGCTTTCTTTTAATGCCGTCAAAAGCTTCAAGTACCACACACCAAGAGCTTACAGTACTTTTCCATCTCCAAAACTCTCAGGATTTACCATCGGCTGGGGTTTGGGAAACCAGGGTCAAACATCCCAGTTTCTAATCAGTCTAGTTGATCCCAGGCAGAGCACTTGGCAGCCTGTGTAAGGAGCAGGAAGGAAAATGGCACTTGAAGCATACACAGAGGGCCTTTGGAAGGAGGCTTGACAGTAGAGTGGTCAGGCCGTGGATGGCAGACAGCCTCTATCCTCGTACGTTCTGTCTTCATTCAGAGGGTCAGACATTTAATTCCCTGTGCCTAGATGGCTTGTCTCTCATTCTCCTGAGAATCTAGTAAGGAATGTACACTGAACACTCTCATTCCCCAGTCTCCACATTGAGCCCCTCAGCTTGACTGTACCAAGTACTCCTCAACGAAGAAAACCCCTGATTTCTATCCCACAAGACCAAACTAGTCGAATGGGGGAAACCAATCCTTTTTTAAAAATATTCACACTTATGCCATGTGTGTTAGTGTCCCCTTATCCCCACTGAGGTCCCTGTACTGAACTGGCTTTTGAGACAGAACTGTTGACTTGGTCACACCCAATTTCCACCATCCAAGATCGTTCCCTCGACCAATGTAGACTTAAAACTTCAAGTCATGGTCTCTTCGTGGTAATATTAAATTTCAGGTAGGAGACATGAGGTCCTTGTAGGTAAACCAGGATTGTTAAATGCACAGCTGTGCCTTCAAAGAGACAGATATGTAACCTGTTATGTATGTGGCCAGGCCACACTGGCCCCCACAGACCTTATCTTGAGCTTGTACGTCCAGAGCATGTTTCCTTGGTCATCTATAGAGCACGAGTTTATATAAAATATCAATTGTACTTTATAAGATTTTCAATGCATTCAGGCCTTAAGCTTTGTTGTACATCCAAGATTGAGTTAACTATCACCAGGAAATTTTTTTTCCAAATTGTGTTGCATTTAAACTACCTGAGACAGACTCCTAAAACTTGAACAAACACAAACTACTGGGTTGTGTTAAACTGGTGCTTCTCAGCCTTCCTAATGCTGCAACCATTTAATACAGTTCCTCATGTCGTGGTAACCCCCAATCATAACATTATTTTTGTTACTCATAACTATAATTTTGCTATTGTTGTCAGCCATAATATGAATATCTGTGTTTTCCCTGGTCTTAGGTGACTCCTGTGAAAGGATTGTTAGAGCACCAAGGGATCACAAACCAAGGTTGAGAACACTAGGTTAAATAGAACTGCCTTATTTCTCCCAGACAGACATTCTGCTAGCTTTGGTGGTCACAAGGATTCCCAACTTCCAACAGGTGTCAGGAGGGAAACAAATTACAAATCTGTTCACCCCTTTCGGGTACATGCAGTTTTTGTTTTTAATTTGCATAAATAACGTGTCTACCTGAAACTACTTCTCTCCTCTGAGGTAATTTGCCGTGGTGACATTAGGCAAACTGTTTAGATATAAATAATGAGGACAAAGGGAACTCATTTGAAACTGAATCAGCAGAATACTGTGGCCATTAGTACAGCAACTGTTCTCCACCAAGGCTAATGCACTAGATGAGACTGCTGTCCTCTTTGACCTTCAATTAGAGGCAGCTTTTAGGTTAGGGATCCAGTGCAGATTTATGCTTTTCCTTGACAGCAAATTATCTATTCACTTAATGAAATGTAGTGACTTCCCCTACTTGAATTCTAACTAAGGCTGTTCTATTACAGCTGCATATGAATATGTGTGCACAAACTGTAAATGAATTTTTAATATAGATATCTTACATCTTCTTCCAGACATCTGGACTGTGTTAATATTCACTAGCAACCCACATCATTCAGAAGACAGGAAATTAATATTCCTGTAATGAGAGATCAGATGGTGCTGGAGAGCTTGAGGCATCCATCTCTTAACGAGAAGCAACTTTACACAAGATGGTCCTGGCACTCTCAGAACAAGGCTCAAAGCACCACATACTGGTAGTTAACGATACTTTTCCAGCTTCAAACATGTCAGGATCTACCATTGTTGAGGGCTGCTCCTCTTAGCATAACTGAAGGCATTTTGTATTCCGTCTCCATTTGCTCATAAGGTGAAATTAAGTTCAGGTTCTCACACTCCACTTCCCAGAGGTAACACTGAAAAATGTTAACTAATAAGCTAAGAAGTTATGGCTGAATCACTTATGTTGTTATTTCAATAGACTGATATTCCCTTGTGCACGACCTGTCCACCACCTCTTACCTCATTCAAGACCAATAAGCTTAAAGGTTGGCCGATAATACTCTGTCCAGTGAACCAAAATGTTATATCACCTTACTGCTTGCTGTTAAAGTTCAGAACCTGGTTTTTCCTATAAAAAGCCTGCTCTGAGAAATGTTTGATGTCATAGTTTCACACCCAGTTCTGAATGATGTCCCTGATCTGGCAAGTATTTCAGTATGTGTTCAATAAACTATCCCTCCTTATCTGAGAGCAGTGCTCATATGCTTTCTGCAGAAATTCCTGAACCCCAACACCATCAACTCGGACTTGGGATACCAGGACCATACCAGTAGGTGATCACAACCATGATAGTGAGCGAGTCTCTCCTCTCCTATATGACAATAGTCCCTACCATTCCCAGAAAGAAAATTGCATGCCTGTGTGTTTGTGTTTGTGTGTGTGCGTGCGTGCGTGCGTGCGTGCATGCGTGCGTGTGCATGCGCCATGTATCAAGCTCTGCCTATGTGGCTATCAACTTGCTGGAGTCGGTTCTCTCCTTCAGGGGTCAACCTCGGGCTGCCAGGCTGGCAGAAAATGCCTTTACCTACTAAGCCATCTCATTGGTTCCTCACTTCTCTTTGACTCTTGACTTCGTATTGCTGGTAATAGTAAAGAGTAAACAAATAAAATATTTTTATTTCCAACATTTTACTATATTTTAATATTAATCCAAATTACTTTTTGGGTTTTCAGTCATGCATAAGAAAGTATTTTGTTTTTGGTGGCCTTGAACTGCTGCTCAGTCCCTTAAGAGCTGGGATTACAGGCTCACGCCTTTCAAATTATTTTCTTTTTTCTTTTTCTTCCTGGAACTCACCATGTAGAACAAGCTAGCCTCCAACTCACAACGATCTGCCTGCCTCTGTCTCTCAAGGGCTAGTGTTAAAGATATGTGCAACCATACACAACTAATGTAAATAAATTTTAGGTTTCTCCCTGAAACCATCAACTTTAAAAAGAAATATAGTAAGAAAAATTGTATCTATACAATTGTATAAATGTATAATTTCCGTTTTTGTTTTTATTTCATTTGTTTCATTTTGCTTGTTGTTTTGCTTTCCAGGCATGGTCTCACTATGAAGTTTTGGCTGTTCTGGAATTCCATCTGTAGATTAGGGTGGCCTTGAACTCACATAAGTCTACCTGCCTCTACCACCCAAGGACTGCAGTTAAAATGTGTGTCACTACACCTAGCTTATAATTTTTAAAGGAGACTCCCGTCTAGAGCAAATTTTTTAAAAAAAAAATGTTTAGACTTAAAACTTTAATGATGATGTTACATGGTTGTAAGGGAATAGAAGTCATACTTTTAAATATCACATATTATATCCTGTGGATGAACGTCTCTCTGTAAAACATTTTATTACTGGCATGTGTTAGTTTAATGTCACTATAATGCAGCAGCTGGATTGTTCTTAACATTATAGAGTCTGTAGGCAATTTCAGATGATTAACATAGAAAAGTGGTTTTCATAATGTACCTCATGAGTAGAATGGTTCTGTATTCTGTGTGCTTTCATCTTTCATGCCTTGTTTTAAGTACCAGGTTGATTATGATTCTGCTCAGTGGACTCAGGTGAGGCACTTAATCAGGGGTCTCTGGCCTCGCTTTACAAGTACTATGTGGATAAAATTTAAAAATAAATCCTACTAGCAGTTGTGGGCTCTGCCCTGTCCTGTCGGAGCTCCAACTTGGTCTGCACCTATACTATCGAAAGCTTCAGATCAGCACAGCATGCCCCACCCTGTCAGAGCTCTATCTTCCTCTGGCCTGCAGCACTCAGGGATCAGCACACTGCACCCCACCCCAAAGCTCTGCATTCCCGTGCGTGCGTGCGTGCGCTCTTACACACATCACGTGTACACACATCACTTGTACACACACACACACACACACACACACACACACACACACACAACTGAATACATGCTAATTTTCAAATTACAGTGATTTCCCTTCTGGTCCGCATGTCCATCTGCACTTGGGGAACCCCATGCTGCCTCCTCACAGCCCTGCCTGCCTCCCAGGAGGTCTGCTCTAACAGCAACACAGGTGAGACCCCTGACCCAATATCTTTACCTGCTGGAACCCTACAGAGTCCAGCAGACATAGCCTCTGCCCTGCTTTGTCCGAGCTCCAACTCCTTTCCTATTGGCACCTTCACCTGCACTCTCTAATCTGCAAGTTGCCCTTCAACTCCACAGAGATATCAGTCCAGACTACTATACCCAGCAAAACTCTCAATCTCCACAGATGGAGAAAACAAGATACTCCATGACAAAACCAAGTTTAAGCAATATCTTTCTACTAATGCAAAGCTACAGAGGATACTAGAAGGAAGACTCCAACACAAGGAGGGTACCTACACCCAAGAAAACACGAGAAATTAATCATCTCACATCAAAACCAAAAGAAAAAAAAATCACACATAATACCACCTCCAACAACAAAATAATAGGAACTAACAATCACTGGTCATTAATATAGCTCACCGTCAATGGCCTCAATTCACCAATAAAAAGACACAGGCTAACAGATTGGATACACAAACAGACTCTATCATTCTGCTGCATACAAGAAACATCTCAGCAAGAAAGACAGGCACTGCCTCAGAGTAAAGGCTGGAAAAAGACTTTCCAAGCAAACAGACCCAAGAAACAAGCTGGAATAGCCATTCTAATACCTAATAAAATAGACTTTCACCCAAAAGCTATCAAAAGAGATGGAGAAAGACACTTCATACTCATCAAAGAAAAAACCTTTACTAAAGATCAAATCACACAAGGAACCCTACACAATAATAGTGAGGGAATCTAATACTTCACTCTCACCAATGGACAGGTCATCAAGACACAAAATAAACAGAGAAACAATGAAACACAGATATCTACAGAACCTTTCACCCCCAAATAAAAGAACATACCTTCTCAGCACTTCATGAAATCTTCTTCAAAACTGACCATATAATTAGACACAAAGCAAGCCTTAACAGATAGAAGAAGATTGAAATAATCCATTGCATTCTATCAGATTACCATGGATTAAGGCTGGACTTCAACAACAACTGAAGCAACAGAAAGCCCAAATACTCATGGAAGCTGAACAACTCTCTACTCAATGACAACTTGGTCAGGGAAAACATAAAAAAAGAAATTAAAGACTTTCTAGAATCCAATGAAAATAAAGGCATAACGTACCCAAACTCTTGGGACACAATGAAAGCAGTGCTAAGAGGAAAGAAATTAGGGAGATCTCATACTAGCAACTTAACAGCACACCTGAAAGCTCTAGAACAAAAAGAAGAAAATACACCCAACAGGAGTGGACAGCGGGAAATTGTCCAACTCAGGGTTGAAATCAATCAACTAGAAACAAAGAGCGCATTATAAAGGATTAATAAAACTAGCAGCTTGTTCTTTGAGAAAATAAACAAGATAAACAAAGCCTTAGCTAAACTAACTAAAAGGTACAGAGTCAGTACTAATATTAACAAAATCAAAACTGAAAAGGGAAACATAACAATAGAAACTGAGGAAATTAAAAAAAAAATCATTAGGTCTTATTTCGAAATCCTGTACTCGAGCTTCCAGGGACTAAGCCACTACCCAAAGACTATACATGGACTGACCCTGGGCTCCAACCTCATAGGTAGCAATGAATAGCCTAGTAAGATCACCAACGGAAGGGGAAGCCCTTGGTCCTGCTAAGACTGAACCCCCAGTGAACGTGATTGTTGGGGGGAGGCTGGTAATGGGGGGAGGATGGGGAGGGAAACAACCATATAGAAGGGGAGGGGGAGGAGCTAGGGGGATGTTGGCCCGGAAACCGGGAAAGGGAATAACAATCGAAATGTAAATAAGAAATACCCAAGTTAATAAAGAAAAAAAAAAAAAAAAAAAAGAAAAAAAAGAAAGCCTGTACTCCACAAAACGGGGAAACCTAAAATGGATGAATTTCAGGACAGATATCACATACCAAAGTTAAATCAAGATCAGTTAAACTACCTAGGCAGTCCCATAACCCCAAAGGAAATAAAAGCCTCTTAACCAAAAAAGCCCAAGGCCAGATGGTTTTAGTGCAGAATTCGACTAGACTTTCAAAGAAGAGCTAAAACCAATACTCCTCAAACTATTCTACAAAATAGAAACAGAAGGAACACTACCTAATCCACTCTATGAGGCTCCAGTTACCCTGATACCCAAACCACACAACAACTCAACAAATAAAGAGAACTTCAGACCAATTTTCCCGTATGAATATTGATGAAAAAATACTCATTAAAAATCTAGGAAACGGGATCCAAGAAGACATCAAAAACATCATTCACCATGATCAAATAGGCTTCACTCCAGGAATGCAATATACAAAAATTCATCTACTATATAAACAAACTCAAAGAAAAAAATCCCTTGAACATCTCAATAGCTGCTGAAAAGGTCTTTGACAAAATATAACACCTACTCATGTTAAAAGTCTTGGAGAAATCAGGGATTTAAGATACATACCCAAGCATAATAAAATCAATATACGGCAAGCTATTAGCCAACATCAAATTAAGTAGAGAAACTGGAAGCAATCCCACTACAATCACTAACAAGACAAGGCTGTCCACTCTCTCCCTATCTATTCAATATAGTACTTGATGTTGTAGCTAGAGAAATTAGACAACAAAAGGAGATCAAGGGGATACAAATTAGAAAGGAAGAAGTCAAGATATCAGTATTCTCAGATGATATGACTGTGTATATAAGTGATCCCCAAAATTCTACCAGAGACCTCCTATAGCTGATAAACAACTTCAGCAAAGTGGCAGGATATAAAATTAACTCAAAGAAATCAGTAGCCCTCCTTTTTACAAATGATAAATGGGCAGAGAAAGAGATTAGGGGAATAACACTCTTCACAATAGCCACACATAATATAAAATATTTCATAACTCTAACCAAGCAAGTGAAAGATCTATATGATAAGAATTTCAAGTCCCTGCAGAAAGAAATTGAAGAAGCTATCAGAAGATGGTAAGATCTCCCGTGCTCATGGATCAGTAGGAATAACATAGTAAAAATGGCCATCTTACCAAAAGCAATTTACAATTTCAATGCAATCCCCATCAAAATCCCAGCACATTTTCTTTTACAGATTATGAAAGATTTCTCAACTTCATATGGATAAACAAAAAACCTAAGGTAGTCAAAACAATCTTGAAGTATAAAAGAACTTTTTGAGGAATCACCATTCCTGACCTCAAACTCTACTATAGAGCAATAGTGATAAAAAACAAAACAAAACTGTATGGTATTGGTACAGAAACAGACAGATTGATCAATGAAATAGTATAGAAGACCTAAAAATAAACCCACACACCTATGGACACTTAATCTTCAACAAAGAAGCTAAAACCATCTGATAGAAAAAGAAAGCATCTTCAACAAATGGTGCTGTTCTAACTGGATGTCTGCATGCAGAAGACTGCAAATAGATCCACATTCATCACCCTGCACAAAACTAAAGTCCAAGTGGGTCAAGAACCTCAACATAAAACTGGATATACTAAATCTAATAGAAGAGAAGGTGGGGAACTGCCTTGATTGCATTGGTACAGGAGATAATTTCATCAACAGAATATCAATGGCTCAGTCTCTAAGATCAATAATTGATAAATGGGATAAATGCAACTGAAAAACTTCTGTAAGGCAAAGGACACTGTCAACAGGACAAAACAGCAATCTAAAGATTGGGAAAAAGCTCTTCACTAAACCTACAGAGGGCTAATATCCAAAATATATAAAGATCTCAAAAAGTTAAACTCCAACAAACCAAACAACCCAATTTAAAAAATGGAGTATAGTGCTAACCAGAAAAGTCTCAACAGAAGAATCTCAAATGTCTGAGCACTTAAAGAAATGTTCAGGGGCTGGGGATTTAGCTCAGTGGTAGAGCGCTTACCTAGGAAGCGCAAGGCCCTGGGTTCGGTCCCCAGCTCCGAAAAAAAAAACCAAAAAAAAAAAAAAAAAAAGAAATGTTCAACATCCTTAGTCATCTGGAAAATGCACATCAAATCAACCCTGAGAGTCCACCTTATATCAGTCAGAATGGCTAAGATCAAAAACTCAAGCAACAGTACATGTTGGTGAGGATGTGGAGAAGAAAGAGGAACACTCCTCCACTGCTGGTGGGAAACTGGTACAAACACTCTAGAAGTCAATCTGGTGGTTTCTTAAAAAATTGGAAATAGTTCTACCTGAAGACCCAGCTATATCACTCCTAGGCATACACCCAAAACATACTCCACCATACCACAAGGACATGTGCTCCACTATGTTCCTTATTCACTCCACTATGTTCCTTCTCCACTATGGGCCTTATTCATAATAGACAGAAACTGGAAGCAATTCAGATATCCCTCAACTGAAGAATGAATACAGAAAATGTGATTCACTTACACAGTGGAATACTATTCAGCTATTAAAAACAGGGACATCATGAATTTTGCAGGCAAATGGATGGAACTAGAAAATATCATCCTGAGTGCGGTAACCCATACCCAAAAGGACAGTATGTACTTGTCAAGAACTAAACAGAGATAATAACTGTATATTATTCATAATGGACAGAATACCCATGATACACCCCACTCACCCAATAAGGATGCCCAAGCAAAGATGCTTGAATCGCACTTAGAAGGAAAACAAAATAATCATAGAGGGAGGGAGGGAGGGAGCTAGGTGAGAGAGGGGAGGGGGAGAGGAATGGGGGAAGGTAGGATCAGGTGCAGGGAGAGACAAGAGAGAGGCTCAACACCAGGAGAATATTCATTCTTCAGCTGTGGGATGGGGGTGCAGGTTGGGGGAGGGGAGAATCTCTAGGATCTCAGAGACCTAGGGTAAAGGAGACGCCCTGGAATCAATGAGGGCGACCTTAGCCAAGATTCCTAATAGTGGGCACATGAAACCAGAAAAGGCCACCTCTTGTGGCCAGACAGAATAAGGACACTGACCTACCCACAAAACTTCTGACCCCAAATTTTTCCTGTGTAAAAGCAATGCAGGGATGGAGCAGAGACTGAAGGAAAGGCCAACCAATAACTGGCCCAACTCAAACCCCATCCCATGAGCAAGCACCAGTCCCTGACGTTACTAATGATACTCTGATATGTTTGCAGACAGGACTAGCACAACTGTCCTCTGAGAGTCTCTACCCAGCAGCAGACTGAAACACATGCAGACACCCATGACCAAACATTGGATGGTGGTCGGGGGCTCACGGAAGAATGGAAGGCCCTGAAGGGGAAGGGAACTCCACAGGAAGACCAACAGAGTCAACTAACCTAGACCCTTAGGAGCACCGAGAGACTGAAGCACCAAGCAAAGAACATACACAGCCTTAAGAGGCCCCAGGCACAGATGTGGCAGACCTGCAGCTCAGTCTCCACCGCTGCCTTGTCTGGCCTCAGTGAGAGAGGATGCACCTAATCTGGCAGAGACTTGATGTGCTGGGAGTGGGGGAAGGGATACCCAGGGGGCCTCCACCCTCACAGAAGGGGAGAGGGGATAAGGGAGTCTCTGTGAGGGAGGGAGTAGGAGGGGGGAGTAGCTTTTGGGATGTAAATAAATAAATCCTAAGGCAAAAAATATAAAATTGATATACCAAGTATTGCTGTTGTCGCTAACCAGTTCAATTAGTTCAGTCCTGCATGGGGAGAAGGGGATTGGGACCCTACTCTATCTTGCTCCATTTTATCAATTTCTTAGGACCAAGAGAATGAAGTCTGCATTAATTAATGCACACACTTTATCCATGGGAAACAACTCCCTTATTGATCGTTCTTAGGCCTCGCTCTCATCCAGATCAGATAGCTGTCATAATTCTACGTTCATGTCCACCATCAAGCCTTTTTTCTTTTTGAGAGGCAATAAGCAAACAAATCCATCTGAAAGGTAAGGATGGACGAAAGCTCTCTAAGCCTACAGGTGAGACTGAGGCACTCTGCGGTGAGCAGTGCTCAGGCAGCTGAAGTCAGCAGTTTTCAGAGCACAGAGCCTAACACTCTCCACAAGGTGCCATATCTTAAAAGCCTACTCGTTACAAAAGCTGGAAATGTTCAACTGGTTCTTGGGAAAAGAATGGAAAATCTCCAGTCACAAGTCTCTGCAGTGTTACTACCGTAGCCGACTGACTGGGGATGGTGTGAGCTTTCAAAGAAACAGCCACACAGTAGCAGCGCGCATCTCCTGGCAGAGAAGACTGAGTGGGCCTAGGCTCTGCCCAAGCTGGCTTTCACGCAGCAAAGGGTGAGTCAGAGTATTCCCGCACAGTAGCCCAACAGTGCCACGGAGGTCTGCAACAAGCTGTACACGCTCGCCAAGCCCCTCCCTCAGAGACAGCGCGCGCCCCCGGGACCTATTACCATCCTGCAGAATGAGGGTGGGTTGCACTGCCTGCACTCGGAATTGCCTGGCCCTCCAGCCAGGGCTGGGCGCCCGCACCACCTCGCTGTCAGAGAGCCAGGTCACGGTCTCAAAGTTGTCCCCGCGAGCCAGGGCCTCGGCTTCGGCGCGGTGCACAGCCACCTGGTCGAACTGATAGAGCCCGCCGGAGTGATCAAAGTGCACGTGGGTGGCCACGGCCAGCAGCGGCCGACGTCCTGCATCCTCTTTGGCACCACCATCCTGCAAGAGGCCGGAGGAGTAGAGGTACTCCGGGAGGCTGCGTAGCCCCAGGCCCGTGTCGATCACCACGTCCTGCTCCGAGCCGCGCACCAGCCAGATGTTGGCCCGGTTGCCTGACTCGTAGAACCGTTCTTGAATCCAGAAGATGCCATCGCCCAGAGACTTGTGGGCATACCACTCGAGTGCCGACATGCCGATGCAGGGGTGCGGCCAGGCAAGGTGGGTGTGCCTCCCACAGGCAGTCCAGGACTCGCCGCTGCTGCAGTGCGCGAAGAGCTACTCTCAGCTCCGGAGGAGGCGCGATCGAGGGGCGGGGATGTGGAAGGGAGCGCGGATAGGACGCAGCGACACTGCCCAGATCGCCTGTTCCTCGCCCTCCCGTCCAAGCCGCAGAGCGCAGACTGCACCCCAGCTGCCGCAGCTTCCGCAGCTGCAGCACCAAAGCGGTGACACAGGCCGCTGAAGCGGGGCGGAGACACCGGGCAATGCTGCCCTGCTCGGGGTTCCGACTGCAGAGGCCTGGAGGGATGCGTGGGAAGAGACAGGACCGCCCCCACACGGGCCGCGGGCGCTGCGCACTCGTAGCGGGAGGCCAGAGTGAGGCCGAGCCAGTTGGAGGTTGACTACGGCGCCTGCCAAGGGCTAAAAAGCTCCTTTCCGGGGGTGTGGCCTCGTAGAGTGGGCGGGGCTTGCAGTGCGCTACCCAGGGCAGGAGCCGCGTGCGGTGAGGTTCTCGCTGTTCGGGAGGTGGAATCTGCTGCTCTTTGCAGGCGCGACTGCCAGCTTTCCTGCCACCATCGCTGCACAGTGTGCCCAAGCCTCGAGACTTGGTGAGAAGGTAACTGGAAACTATCCCGGACTGGGCTGGAGGTGAAGAGGGTAGAAGGGAGTTGATGGGGCACGTGGAGAACGTGGTGGTCCGATATCTGGAGCCAAAATTCATCAAAGCCCCTCTGGAGTGACTTTGGGCTGTACCCCTACCTCCCCAAATCCTGCTGCTGCCGGCTTCCAAACCTTTAAAAGTTTTGGTAGCCAGATCTTCCAGCCTCACGCTGGAAGTTTATCCTTTTACAAGAGAAGACTTTGCAAATCTGGGGACTGTGGTTTTTGTTCATGTAAAGTTTGGCGGCAGTTTGGCTAATAAGGGCATACTTATCATCGCTTCTTTTTTCTTAACTCTTGGCACCTTTGATAGTGGGGAGAGGGGCTGGTGATAGAATTTTTCTTTAAGGAGATCCTAAATGCCCGTCATAGTTCTGGGTGTTTCCTTGCTCTTTGAAGAGAGCAGAAAAGATTAGAGCTTAAGGCAAGGCAGAGATCACTTTGAGGGGACAGGGAAAGTGATTACTGGGTGTGGCCTTGCAAACAACCGAAATCACCCCCACTGTCAGTATCAAGTCCCTATGCTTGCACCCCAACCACTAGCTACTGATGCATCTCTTTCAGATTCAGAAATTCCCTTGAGAATTTGACTAACCTTCAGAAATTATAAAGAGACCCACGGGGACAGCATTATCAAAGATAATTAGCAAAATCCTTCCTGTGGCACCTCCTAATAAGTCTTTCCTGGAGGGAGAGGTGCATTCTTCCTACACTCCCAAACTCTCCAGTGGGTGTGGGAGCAGGTCGCTGCTCCTTTGAGTATTTTGCTAATCTCATCTATTATTCAATTATGCAATTGGGACCATTCTTAGCACTAGTGCCTGAACTAAATGATGTGTGACAAGCAGAAAACTGTTTAAAGAAAAGTCTGATTTGAGTTCTCAAGAATCTGAGGAAGCTGACACTTGTACACAAATACTTGTTAACTAATGCATCGTGAATGCAAAAATTGGATTCTGCGTAAGAAGGTGTTCTCCACAGAGAAACACAGTGCCCTCTGTACTTTATGCTTCTGCGGCAGAAGGGAGCCACTCGGTAAGATGGCACAGTGTTGTTCTGTGGTCATGAGCTCAGAAATAATTCAGTGATGATTATCCAGCTTGTGCCTGGCTCTAGAGGCCTTTGGACCTACAGTTCCTGATGGCTCTTTTATTCTTTTCAATGTGACTCTGTTTCTCATCTTAATTAAATTTATGCTCAGATAGTCCCAAATGACTAGTTTATCTGGCCTGGTTCCTGCTTCACTTTCACACCATCTGTCAGGCTCTGACAGGTTCTCCTGACCGTGAACTCCATAAGCGCAGAGACATTATTTTGTTCACCTCTCTATTTCCAGCAGAGAGGATGGTTTGACCCAGAGGTAGGGTTAGGGTTAGGGCTTCATAAAGCCGCCAGTGGATGGTCAAAGACTCTCCCTGGGGAGGCAGAAAACCAACAGTCAGTTACCTGGTGAGAAGCAGAAGTTAAATGTCCTGAGCTTTGTTAAACTGAAGAGAACAGGATATCGGAAGTGTAAAGATTTGCCTTCATTAAATTGACAAGAGTTTGGTTGAGAATGATAGGAATCTGGACATAAAATGTCTAGCATGTTTCAAAGGGTCAGATGAGCAATGCTAAGGCCTGAGCTAATGCAGAAGAAAGGAGAAGACTAGGGAACACACGGCTAATGGTCATTCTTCAGAGAGATACTGTGACCTGGCTTTGCTGTCTCCCCTGGCCTCCAGCTAGTTGAACATTTACTCATCTTCTTAAATGTGTAAGGTTGTGTGTACACGAGGATGATACATTTAAGTCACAATCATAACTCCTGACATTTTAGATCTAGGAAGAATTGTAGAGATGAACTCACCATCTTCCAGGAGGTTGTGTTTGGAGATGGTTAGGATAGACTTTGGTCTCTTGAACAACGCCCATTTTTAAATCTCTTGGAACAGATTCCAAATGGGAATTTTGAGGCAGCGTTCTGAGCTGGAAGGGGCAGTGCGACCTTGTCCATGTTGCATTTTAAATTTCAGATTTGGGGGCTGGAAAGATGGCTTAGCAGCAAAGAGCTCATGTTACTCTTGTAGGGGATCAGAGTTCAGTTCCTAACAACCACACCAAGTGGCTCACAAGCACCGTTGACCTTAGATCCAGGAGATCTGACATCCTCTTCTGACCTCCACGGGCACCTGCATTGCTCTGCACACACCCATACACAGTTTAAGATTTTCAACTCTTTGCAGTTGCCAATTTCCCTCATTGATCTGGGCTTAAAAAAAAAATAGGTTGTCAATGACTTTAGACACAATGCTTCCAGAAGTGAAATATAGGTAGAAAATTGAAAAGACCTTCCTGCGGCCTAATATACTCCCACCTTTGAAAGGAATTGATTGAGACTATCAGTTGACCTTTTAGAACCGTTTTACTCTTCTACAAAATAAGATTTAATCTACTCTGACTCTTAGTTTAGTCGGGACCGCATAGTGAGGCTTTGGAGTGGGTCACTCACTGTATGTAGAGAGGCTAAAATATTTGAAAGGAATGGATGTTTTGAAGGAAGAATTAAGAATTGCTCAGTGCCTGTCCAAAATGATCAAAGCTAGTTTTTCCAAACTTTGGGCCTGATGTCCCATCTATTAAGGATGCTGAAGCACAAAGATTATGAATTCAAGGCCTGCCTGGGCTGTAGAAAGGGCTCAAGTTCAGTCTGGAAAACTATCAAGGCCCTGCCTCAAGAAGTAAATATATAAATAAATAAAAGTAGAAGACTGAGGGTAAAGTTTAGTAGTGGGCGTTTGCCAGCATGTGTGAAGCTCTGGGCTCGACCCCTCTTCTCCCAACAACACTCCTCTTGAAAAAGTTTGAGAGGTTGGAAAAAAAATGTAATATCAAAAAATCAAATAAAGGATTTAAGTGACCGGAGCCTTGGCCTCACTTGTGAATCTTCTTTCATGACTTAGTCCTTGGCTACAGGGGAAGAAAATAAATCAAGAACCCAAGTATTCTTTGTTCGGGAGCATCATGTCTGGGTCCTCAAACTGTAGACCAGCTTGTAGGCTAATGCGTGTAGTAGCCAAGGTGTCTAAAGAGCTAACATTGGATTTTCCGCAGGTTACATTTACTGTTGTTATCAACTTATGCCCAATGACTGCATGATAAAAGTAGGAAGCTGGAGTCTGCAGAGCTTTTTCTGGGTGATATTCCATTACTGGGATACTCTCGGAGGGAATTTTCCAAACCATTTCCAGGGCCCAACTTCAGAGATAATGATGGTTGATTAGGTTTGAGAACCAGGTGTTCCCCAGGACCCAATGTTTTATACTTATTGCCCAGTTAATTCCTCTGATCAGGCAAGTTTGGTAAACTCTTCCTAGATATGTTTTTAATCTTTAATTAGTAACAGAGCCTAGATTAGAGTTTAGCACAGTGGTCTTAGCCTTCCTTGCTGGGTGCCTGTGGGTGCTGAGCAAAGGTGTGAGCCCCCTTACTCAGCAGGTGCTGAGCAAAGGTGTGAGCCCCCTTACTCAGCAGGTGCTGAGCAAAGGTGTGAGCCCCCTTACTCAGCAGATGTTGACAAAGGTGTGAGCCTCCTTATTCAGCAGGTGTTGAGCAAAGGTGTGAGCCCCCTTACTCAGCAGGTGCTGAGCAGGTGTTGACAAAGGTGCTGAGCAGGTGTTGACAAAGGTGTGAGCCCCTTATTCAGCAGGTGTTGAGCAAAGGTGTGAGCCCCCTTTACTCAGCAGGTGTTGAGCAAAGGTGTGAGCCCCTTACTCAGCAGGTGTTGACAAAGGTGTGAGCCCCCTTACTCAGCAGATGTCATACTTGAAAGACCAGCTTTCCGTAGACTCAGCATGGTAGAGTGACTCAGCAATTGGAATGAAGCCATTGTGGTATTTTACCTCTTTTTAATGGACAGATGGAATGAGCTTTGAAATTAAAATGAATTCCCTAAATGGATTTTGTTTCAAAGGTAACTGGTCTACGAGAAAAATTAATCCCTAGTAGAATTCCAATCAGCAAAATAGAAAAATTATAAAAACGTATGATATGTATCATTCAAGTCTGCAGCTTATAAAGATTTTATATCACCATTTTGCAATCTACAGTGGAATAGCGGCTATAGACAAGTAGGTGAAACTGATGAACATCCTATACCAAACAAGACAGACAAGTAGTAACTAACGCACAGACCATCTCGATTGTCACGGAGAGACTAGATGTGTATCTTGTTAGGATACAATGAGAAAACAGTATTTCTTAACTATCCTAGTAACAAAAAAATCAAATCTGAAATCTGAGTTAGCTGGGAATGTACCTGTTCATTGAAGGCATGCTCAGAGGAATGCATTAAAGTACTTAGGTGTGTGATTTTTTTCCAACCCAGAATATGGGAGGTTGTTGCTAATTTTGAGCTGTGCTCAGATGCGCTGCTGTCTCTGAGAATGTGTGGTAGAAAGTCCTTGGGCCCCGTCCAGGACCAGCTGTGTCAGAACATAAGCATTCACATGTACCTTCATGTTCTGATGATGCGCATATTACAGGACAGTGACCTTGTCTTTTCCATAAGTAAATAGTTAACAGACACACACACACACACACACACACACACACACACACACACACACGACAAGTTCTACAATTGAAAGGAAGGAAATTTAAAATACGTCATTCCTACTGCCATGTGAATTTTTTGTCTTGAATAAAAAAGACTAGAAATTCACTTACGTGGTAAGGGAGGAAGTTTGGGTGCTGCTTACATAAAAACCAATAATAAAGGAGTATAGAAATTACTCACGTGCGCTTTCTTACGTGGTTTGCGTTGTTTACTTAGCTCACAGATTAGCAGGTTTCCCTATGGCGTTTTCTTGTACACTTAGTCGTGGTTGGTCCTTCACACCCCTCTCCTGCTCCCCACCCCCAGTCTCTTCAGCCCTCCCTTTCCCCCTTCCGCTCTTGCTCCAAGTCTGTTTTATTTTTATTCCTCTCCTCTCCTTTAAGGCTCCCTTTCTCCTTCCACCGCGGGCCCCATTCTAGTTTCCTGACCACGAACTATGCTCACTGCCACACATACGTGGAAAACCACAAGCCGCGATCTGCACGTGAGAGTGTATACAGGATTTACCCTTTCCATCCTGGGCTACCTCAATAAGTGTTTTCTAGCTCTGTAAGTTTCCCTCAAATTTTATAATTTTATTTTTCATTATGGATGAATGTATTTCCACTGTGTGTATGCACTGCGTTTTTATTATCCATTCTCTGGATGGATGGCAGCTAGGCCACTGACGTTTCGTGTTCTTGGTACTGTGAGTCGACAGGGAATAGACGTGGACGTGCAGGCGTCTCCATGAGAGGACATATAGTCCTTAGGTGTGTGCGTAGGAGGCTGTAACTGGTACATAGCAGAATTCTTTTTAATTCTTTTAAGAAAACTCAACACCAATTTCCACAGTGGTTGCATGGTAGTTTTTTTCTGTTAGCGCTTCGAGAATATACATAATGAAGTGTTTTAAATAACCTGAGTCACAGGACTGGGAGAGCCGAAAACAGGAGGGACTGATCGCATAGTGATAAATATTGGAGCTAAATAGTCAGGTCCGTGGGAGTTGATTTAGCGGTCAGTCCTGCTTGTACATAGTATCATCGAAGTCAGTGGAAGTCGAAAGCCCCCTAGTTGTCCTTTGCAGTGTCAGGAATGGGATTACAGAATCATTTTTTTTTTTTCTTTTCTTTTTTTTCGGAGCTGGGGACCAAACCCAGGGCCTTGCGCTTGCTAGGCAAGCGCTCTACCACTGAGCTAAGTCCCCAACCCCCCAGAATCATTTCTTAATTGCGTGGGAAAATGTCAAGTATGTAGCCATATTGGGATAAATTTACAAAATGTATAATGTAAAACTATCTCTGAGAATGTTCTCCATGTCAGCCCTCATGTAAGTCAAAAGCTATGCGGCTTGAGTGCTTCACAGAAGAGGAAGCCATATTTCACCACAGCTGGATTTTTCTATGTGTAGCTACAGCCCTAGACATAGAAGGTTATTAACGTTGGCAGCCACCGAGCCTTTTAAAGTGCAGTGACTTGATACTGCTTCCCCCCTATAAATGCACTAACAGGTTGATCTGTGACACACGGCGTCTAGGTGTGTGGCAGTTCACAATCATTACAGGGTTACTGTTTAAAGACGAAAGTCACTGGCTAATTAATGTAACTTCAAGCCTCAGAGGTGGGGCTTATGAACATGTATTTAGCTGTGTTTTAACTGAACTACTGAACAGGGAGACTTCCCTCAGAGCATCTACTCCAATACTCTCAGCATATGCTGTGTGGTACAGTCATTTAGAAAGATTTCAGACCATGTAGTCTTGAGTGATGGTTTCAGAGATTCACAACTCCCTTGGAACCGTCTTAGAACACAAAATACAAACTGAAGCCTACCCTAGATGTGTGCTCCCTCTGCCTCCTCTCCTCTCCCTTGTCCCCCTTCCCTGTTTCTTTGTGGTAAGGCCCTATGGTTTCCATTTTCAACACTCCCCTGGATGCTGCTGCTGCCATAGAAACTACTACTCCAGATTTCTAAGCTACCCAAGTGTTTCCATGATTGCTAGGGTTAAAAAAAATTTTTATGTTGCCCCATGATGGAGGAATTTTAGATTTCTAGGCCTTTGGACCAGGTCATTATAATCAGAAAATACAAAGAAGTAGCTAGCTCCTTGTTTATTTTTGGAGGCTTACCCTTATCTTTAACGTCACAAAACCAAGAGGATGACCATTGACGGTCTTTCTGTCCCGACAAGAGACCTGGTTTGAATACAGCCCCTCTGTGAGATACTGTGCACCTTGCCCCTTGCTGATGTGATTGTGAGAAAGGAGAGTGCATTACCCAGGTGGAAGGGAAAGTTTCTGCAGTCTTCTATGATTGAAGGGGTCAAGTCACTCTCCTGGGTGCTCCAGCTTAAATGCTACTCACTATTCCATCAGCAAGATGGAGAGGCAGGGGTGTGCATTTTCATATTCATGGTTGAGCATGGAATTCCACAGAAAGAGCCACCCCAGTTCTCACTCTCTGGAGCAAGGCCTCTTAAACATCTCCCAGCCATTAACTCCTGCTTACCTGAGTATTTTATACAACCCCAGGTATGCAGGGATACGTGCATACGTATACATATAAGCATTCACTGGTAATCACAGATTAATTTTAAAACACTTCGTTGGCATACATCTATTTTTACCATTCAATTAAGACAAAAACAAAAGAGAATGCTAAGAAGGTGGATATTTGTTTGAAGAACGAAATCTTGGCTATTTGGCATTGCAGGACAGACAGCATCTTCAAGTTCTAGGGGGTTGTTCCATAGTTTAATTTTATAATCATCAGTGCTAAAAGCACTGTTTCACAAATGGAGTTCAAGCTGCCAGAAATGTCTTAGAGCCTTTTCTGAAATTGCTGGAAATCCTGTCTTAATCCTGAGCCTAGACCTATTAAACGAGTTTTTATGAAACTTGAGTGGGTATTTTTGGAGGGGGAAATATATGCTGAAGAGGAAAAATAGAAGTCCTCTTAAAACATTGGCAGCCTTTGTCTTTCGTTATGTTTTATAAAAAGCAAAAGGCTGCATCACTGCAGTCTATAACATGCAGAAGTTCTGAATCTGAGCTCAGCTGTCTCGAGTACTGACTGAATGCTTGTGGGCGAGGGTGCGAATGTGTCTCAGGTAGTGACCGCCTGCCGGGGAGGGGGAAGGGGCTGCCCCTCAGTAACAAGGCTGCAGAGATACCAGGGGAGGGTTCATGACATACTATGTTTATTTTTGGTGATTACTCATTCAGAAACCTTTTTTTATTGCCGTTTCTGTTTTTAGGGTTTTCTTTGTTCTTTTTTTGGACACTTACAGTTCGACAGCTCTATAAAGGTTCAGTTTAAGAAGCAGGGGTTTGCCTGGTGGTGTGAATGTTTGTACCTCAGTGCTGGGGAAGAGAGAGAAGCAGACCACTGGTGCATACTGACCAGCCAGTTTCAAGCTCCAGGTTCCTTGAGAGACCTTGTCTCAAATAGTGGAGAAGCAATCAAGCAATCAAGTTGATGTCAGACTCTGCCTCTCTCTACGCATACATCCCACTCACATTCTTAAATTCCTCCACTCCGCCCATACTCATACACACACTCCCACACTCCTCCAACACACATGCACACACTCCCACACTCCTCCAACACACATGCACACATTTCCACGCTCCTCTCCAGCTAAGTTTTTTCCCTCCAGACCCCTTTAGTAGCCACAAATGAAAACCACCAATCTTAGTTTATAATCAGCAAGCTGGAGAGAAGGAAAGGAGAGGAAGGAAAGAAGAAGCCAAGTGAGTCATCTTCCAGGCTTGTCGTAAGTTCAATACAAGTCCTGAATATGTGATACCATCACATCCCTCAAAGTTGAGAGAACATGTCTACTTTCCCTTGAGTAGTCTGGAGGCTTCCTTAGCAATTACTATAGTTACCATTATTTGACTTAGGCAGACCATATCAGGGTCTTATCAGTCCCTTTCATATCCCTAAAAGGACATCTCAGAGTCCTGTTTAGCACCCAGATTCTAGAATAAATAACTTGTGTGGAGTTAAAGTGTACAGTTACCAGTGCTCAAGTTGACATAAAGAAGTAAGATTTCCTTTTCTCAGCCTGAATTTATCCTCCCCTTATTCTCTTTCACCTCCTTCTCCCTGCTTCTCCTCTTCTTCCTTCTTCTCTATATCTTGAGATCTTGTTATCAAACCACAGAGATGGAGGAACTCTGTCAGTTGGAAGGATAGTTCAGCTGCATCTCAGAGGAGACCCAGGGTCAGCCCTCTCCTGAGGATCTGAGTGAAGGGGTTGTAGCCTTTAGGCTACATCTCTACATAGCGGTGGCGTGTGAACACTTCACCCTTAAGTGACACTTGTTCCTAAACACATTTCTTTTTAATGGATAAATTTTTTTTTCAGACTATCTATTCTAATGACACTTTAACCAGCGTCTAGGTCCTACTAGATCTTTTCCACCCACCCAACTTGATACCTTCTTCCTCTCTTTTTACAAAAACAAAAACAAAAACAACAAGAAACATACACATACACACACACAAACCCTTCACAAAAACAGAAGTCAAAATGGCCAAAATATACGAGCAAAAGACCAGTAAAACAAAAACTCCAAAAAGCAATCTGAAACAATTCTTTTTAAAAAATTACTATTAGGACCATTAAGTTCATTTTGTGTTGTCTAACTACTCCTGGGCATGGGGCCTACCTAGAAATAGCGTTAATATACCTAGTGAGACTCCACTGGAGAAAACTACAACTAATTTTTACTTTGTAAGCAAGTATCTGCTGTATTGTGTCGTCGGTGGCTTCTTGGTTAGGGGTGAGTGCCTGGATTGACTTGCCTTCCTTGTTGCGGGGTGGGGAGGAAGTCTGTGTCTACTTTCTTCTCTCAGTTCTGGGACCTTGTCTACCTTGAACCTGTGTAGACCTTGTGTGTGCTGTACTCTCCGTGACTTCATGCGTGCATCAGTCCTCTTCTGCTTTCCTTGGAGTTATCCATCGTTTCTGGCTCTTATAATCTTTCTGCCAAAATATGCGTAGATCCCTGCATAGGTCCTCTTCTGCATAGATTTTAAATCAACCATGCTGTGTAAGCGCTAGAGTCTTACATTTTGCTTTAAAATGCTCGTTTGCTTTTGCGTATGAGCCAGTCAATCTAACCCACTAACTGTGTCTTTCAGCCTTGGTCCATACTGCTGCTATAGCTTCTCCTGATGGCTGGCAATAAAGGAAGAGGCCGTGCTGCCTATACCTTTAATATCGAAGCTGTTGGATTCAGCAGAGGGGAGAAGTTACCTGATGTTGTGTTGAAGCCACCCCCGCTATTTCCTGTGAGTGTAATACGATAGCTGTTTTCACAGTGTATTCTTGCATGTTTCATGGGAAACTGCAATTCTGCTTAGGCTTGAATACATGCTATTATCATGATATCCTCATGTCTAAGAATAAAAAAAATATGTTGCATTTACCTTGTACTCAAACATCTGGTTATTCTCACACCCCCCCCCGTCCCCCCAAGACAGCTTTCTTAAAGTACAGAGAACAAAACTATACATACCTTTCTACAAACATGTTGTGTACTGTGTGAACTGAGAAAAATTATTTGGAATCTTGTGTTGTCTGATGTTGTTGATATATTCTAATTACCAAAATAATATCTTGAGCAGCCAGCTTAGGTTCGTGATGCCCCCGGTGTAGCCAGTGAGTTTTCGTCATACTCTGTACTTGTAAACGTGATTTTTCTCCTTCCCGTTATGCCCCATTTGTCTCATCAAGTTTGTCCTTGCTGTGTCCCTGTTCTACATCCCTTCAGATTTGGTTAACTTCTCAGGCCAAAAGCATTTCTCCTACTTTGTGCAATGACTTCTAAACTGAACAGCATAATGACTGAGGTTTCCTCTACATCCAATTGAAAGTGAAAGTTTCCCTTTCCACATGGGTTTGTGCTGCTGCTCAACTGACAGTCATGAGTGACCCGGTCCTCTTCCCTGCATAAACCTTTCCTGTTTCAGATGGAGAAGCCCATTGTTGAAGGACTCCTGGCAGTAGAGAATCCTGGACAGATGGATCTCTGTTCTAGATACACACGTAAAGAGATTATGCTTCTTAAAAAAAAAAAAAACATTTAAATAATTTGGATTTTTTTGAGAACTTTATGTATCATTTACAGAATCTTATACATCATTCAATCATGCTCAGTCCAACTCATCCCATATCCTCCTTCCTCCCTCTCAGATTCATGACCTCTTCTATAATTATTGTTGTTACATGTATGCACTTTATATGTGCAGTCATTTATATACACGCATGTATACACACACAGTTTATTGGGTCTGTTTAGTGTTGCTCATATGTAATGTGTTAAGGGCTGACTACTAGAAATTGAATAACCTATCAGGGGCCTTGTTCTTGGAGAAAGCTGATTTCCACCCCCTCTCTGCAATGATTGGTTGCCTATAGCTCTTTGTCCAGAGTCAGAGAAGGTGTCTTTTGGGCTTCTGAATTCCCTCATCCATGTTGGCATTTCAGCTGCTGTTATCCTTATTCAGTTCTTTTGTGACAACAATACGGTTGCGATTTCATGGATGTGACTTGTGTCATTTCTAGATGACACTGTCCTCATCATAGGTGCTTCCTAGTCCCCTGGCTGTTGTCATTTTGCTTGCTCTTCTCTGATGTCTCCTGAGGCTTAGGTGTATGTCAAGGACCATCCTCGACGTAGAAAGGGGTTATGAGAGAAGGCGTGTTTGAGAGCAGTGAAAAAATGGCTAGAAGTCAAACTGTGGGGTATAAGCTGACAGCCTGTGTTCTGCTTGAGAAAGCTCCCTGGATAGCTCTCTGTAGATAGCTTTTAGCTCTGTTGACTGCTAGAATAGCTTTCTGCTTGAGATAGCTCCCTGCTACAGACAGCTCTCTCATTCTAGAAAAAATTCTAATATAGCTCATGGGTTTTCGAATCAAAGTCAGAAAAGCTGCTAGAAAAAATTATTGGATTTTCTGATTGAGTCAGAAATGCTGTTAGAAAAATTCTAAAAGTAATTATTGGTTCTCTGATGAATATCAGAAAGCCAGGAAAAAATTCTAGAAGCCATGTTAGCTCTCAAAGCACTTGTCTCTGGATAGCTGCTAGAAAGCATTCTAAAAGCTAAGTTTTTAAAGTTTTTAAAAAGCTTCAGACAGCTTTCTTTCTGAGTATCTCCAGTAAGCTCATTCAGACAGCTCAGCTGTTGAAACCAAAGCCCAGTCTTTTTTTTTTACATGTTAATTCAGTCATTTACTCTGGTTTCTATTTTGATTTTCCCACGAATCAGCATTCCATGCCTTGTCCCTTCTTTTATAGAAAGAGACAGCCAGCACAAACCTTTTTTTTAAACTTTGCAAAAGAATTCAGAGAACTGCCTGCCTTTGTTAAGCACAGACGGTAACCTACCTAGCTGGGTGGAACCCTGCCCTGAAATTACCTTTGCTCGCATGCCTAGGCCTGGACCTAAACACCCTCTGTCCCAGGCTGACCTTGAACTCAGAACTCTGCCTTCCTTTGTAAGAACAAACAAAACCTTAGTTGGGTGGGCTCTTGCCCCGTGATCACCACTCCCTAAATCTCCTTACCTCACATCTCTCTGACAAGCTGGCTCATAGTGCAGCTGCCTCTGTTCTTTAGATCTGTGAAGCTCCTTATACAATTCATATTGCATCCTTATTTTTTTGCATAGTTTAGAAATTATATATTTTTAAACTCATGTTTTCATAGATCTTTTCCACAGCCATAGGGGCTGTCCTGAAGGTCTCAGCACTTACCAGTTTGCTGAGAAAGGCACACCCTAAACTCATAGACTTCTGCTGCTTCTAGTTATCTTGGGGTCATTAACCTTGGCAGGGAGAATATTTCCTGAAAGAGGAACTATGGGGAGGGAACTATGTCATGCTGTCCCTGCCATGACCAAGTCAGACAGGCGGAAGGGTTTGTTTTAGATATACCAAATGGACACTCATGGTCTCTTATGTTGTATTTTGACCACTTGTAATTTTTATAAGTGCCTCTGAGTCCGGTAGTAAGAAGCTTCCGTGGTGAGGGGTGAAAGCTACATTTACCCGTGGATATAAGGATAATTGTATTTAGAATACAATAGAAATTATATTGATCAAGCTGGCTAGGTCTATAGGATGAGGGATGAATTTCTGTCTATTGAACGGGCCCCAGGTTCAGTTAGACAGCTGTTGGTTGTCCCCAAGTTAAAAATGCCAACCCTGCATCTTTGGGCCAGCCATTGTTCACAGGCTTTGCCACTGGCTAGGACTACTGATTGCTTTTCTTCTTAGACAGTTCACATAGCACCTTCCGTCAGTACCTCGAGAGCAAACCCTCAGGGACCAGATTCCCGGTGTTGTGGGCAGTGGCAATAGCCTATATTGTTTTAGGACTGTTTTGGATATCTTCAACCAACGACTCAAAAGAGTTTTCCCCAGCCTGACACTGGGGCATTTTAGTCTGTGGCTTTGGGGAGAGCATTATTATCCTGTGTACTGTGTATTTAAACTAGATATACATACGTACATTGTATGTGTGATATATGTGTGTGTATGTATGTATGCTTATAAATAATGTTTCCTGTGGGTTTTTCAAACATCCTTAGTGTCATTTCTCCTTCTGTATTACTCTCCCTTCTCCCCAGTTGAAGTCTCCCCTTTTCTCTTTGTAGCAACCAGGAAACCCCCCCGCCCCACAAAGTGAGGCACAAGAATGGAGTTTGATACAAACACAAGAGGTTTACTTTCCGGCATGTTGGGGTCGACCTTCAAACATCCCCTTGTGGCGAGTGACTAGAAGGCGACCCTGAATGGCTATAACAAGCAGTTTTTATACTTTTAGAAGTATAGGCTACATCAGCAAGTTTACAGTGTAAACTTGTATGACATGCCTTCAAGCTCTATCTGGGACCAGAGGGTCAGGGGACTATGTCAGTACATTCTGTGGATTTTCAGGAATGTCCTGCCCCTGCTCCTCCTGAGAATTGTGGTGGAGAATGGAACTTGGCCTAGCCTTGACCCAAGGCAGGAAGCTGGTACTTGGCCTAATCTAATCTGAGGCAGTGGGTGTAAAACTGGCGAAAGCCCCTAGGGTCCCCATAACCTACCGACTTTACCAGGCCAAGCCTCTTATTAGCTCTTAAACTTCAGTAAGAACCAGGGTCCTTCAGCACCTGTGTCCTATTATGGTCTTTGCTCTTCATAGTTTACCTTTAATACTCAATATACCTTGAAAACAGAAACAAGTATCTCAGCTCTATGCATATCTCATTATAGTGGCTTCCCTCAAAATAAGGCCGCCAGGTGAGACATTCCCTCCAAGCACTGGGAAAGTAACGCGTAGTATCGCTTTCTATTTGGAATAAAACTAACTTATTAGCTAGAAAGCTCTACCTGCCCTGACTTCCCTCGTCTTCTCAGCGTTTCTCACTGCTGGGTTCTCAGGCCCCAGCTGTGCTGGACCCGGTCCCTCTCCAGTCTTTGTTCCTGCTGGGTTTCCTATCTACATCAACCTGTTCTCTTTGCATGAACAGCCGACGGATCTCTGTCCACATACGACTTCCCTAGGAGGCCACGTATGCTTACCCTGTGCAGATAAGCCACTAGGTGACCCCCATGTCACATCCTCTGCTCCTTTATACTTGTCTTCATGATCTGAAATTTATTATACCTCCCTTGCTTATTTAATTGTGCGTTTCTTCCCTGGGGTGCGGGTTCTGTTATTTAGTTCACAGTAGAGTTGCTCAAGGAAGTAGCTTTGAATGCCTGAACAGATTTAGAATTTACCTGTGGAAATACACTGTATCTTTACCCTGTTGTATCTTTATCTGTATTGTGGAAACCCACTTTTTAATGAATATATACATATGGTCATACCTGCACATTCATATAAATATGGATATTGTGAAATTTTTTTGACCTATAAAATAAGAATAAAGTAGGAAATATGCTTAAAAGTTAGATTATAGAAGCTCAGTGTCTTTATTTTCTTTAAAATTTTGAGACAGAGTTTTACATGTAGCCCGTACTGTCTTGGAACTCACCTCGTAGCCCAGGCTGGCCTTGAACTGGAAGGCGTGTTCTTGCCATGCCCTGTGCATGCTGGGGTTACGGAGTGAGCAGCCTCCCCCGCCTAGAGACTCAGTAGCTTTGAATGGATTTGAACCTTTGCTGCTCATGAAATGGCATCTTTCTATAAAAGCAACATCTTTCTTAGAAGGTGGATAAAGGAAGTAGTAAAATTCTTAATTTATTTAAATAGACGTTGTCCTTTATGTTACATAGGATACAGATTACAAGCCAGTGCCCCTGAAAACAGGAGAAGACGAGGACTACATGCTGGCCTTGAAACAGGAGTTGAGGGAAACAGTGAAACGATTGCCTTACTTTATCGAAACACCCGAAGAAAAACAAGGTATGCGTTAGGCTCCTCGTGAGGTCGGCAGTGTGGCATCTGCAGAAGAAGAGTGTTGCAGGGATCCGTGATCACTGAGTGCTGGATCACGTTACTCAGACAGTCGCCCAACTTGAGAAACATTCTTTACCAGAGTTGTCAAAAACGAAAAACGTTTTATTTTACTGTTTGTTTTCTTTTTGTTTTGCAACTTATTCATAATACGTTGTATCTTCCTTTTGTAATGCAACATTAGTCTTTTAATATTTCCTTAGCATTCTTAGAAAAACATAATTTAAAGACTATGTTACTCCATTATGTGGCTAGAATTACTTATCACTAGTTTCTTGTTAGAATGAAGTGGTTCTTTTTTTTAAAACTATGCAATAGTGTGATTGTTGCCATTGTACATAAGTTTTGAAAGATGCCTCTGATTACTGACAGTTTAGGCTAAAAAAATTTAAAACCTTGTTTTTTTGTGTGTGTTCTGATGATATAAAGGCAGAATGAAAAAGGAGAAATTATACTTTGAGAAGGCTCAGCCATCCTGGACTAGAAATGGGGAGTGAGTTTAGAGGAAGTGAGCCTGCTTATCAGAGGAGCAGTTCTTTAGCACCGTAAAAACGTATTGATTGTTACAGAGATCAATATCACCTTTGAGTTCTTAAAACAACATCATTAAAACATGAGGAACTCGTGTAGTATCTGCTCATGCCATTAGTATTAAAAGTGTTTTTTTTTTCCCCTCTCTAAGATGCATTGGCTGAGTCAAAGGAAGTGTGTAGCTTATGGTGTTACGTATCTTCAAAGGAAGCTTGTTGGACAAGCTCAATCTTCATGACTTATCTGCTTGAGTTTGTTTGTATAATGGTTGGATAAATTTCACCTCAATAGAGAGCTTTTACTTTTATTTTTACTTTTCTGATTTTGTTGCATGCCTTTGTTTAGATTTAAAAATTAAATTTTATGCATTTTAAATGAACTAATAAATACTCATTTTTATTTTAAAAGTTAACAAGGTATGGTATACTTTGATCATATTAAAATTAGACTTTCCTTCAGATAAAAGATATGTTTAGCTAATAGAATGTATTTATTTCAAGTGCAGGTCTAATTAAATATCAGATCATTCAAGCAGTTATATGGGGCCTTTAGGTAGTCATTATTTTATTACTGTTCCATTGCTGTGAGGAGACACCATGATGAAGACAACTTTTACAAAATAGCATGGGAGCTTGCTTATAGTTTCAGAGAGTTAGGTCATGGTCAATGTGGTTGCAGGCACCAGGAAAGCAGCTGAGAGCTCACGTGTGATCCACAAATTGCAGGCAGAGAGAGAGATAGACAGACCGGGTCTGGCGTGAAGCTTTTAAAGCCTCGAAGCCTGCCCCAGGTAACACACACTGCCTAATCCTTTTCTTTTTTTTTTTTTTTTTTTTTTTTCCGGGGCTGGGGACCGAACCCAGGACCTTGCGCTTCCTTGGCAAGCGCTCTTCCACTGAGCCAAATCCCCAACCCGCCTAATCCTTTTCATAGTGTTTCACTAACTGAGGACCTCGAATTCAAACATGGAGCCATATAAAAGAGAAAAAGATAGAATACTTGTTTAATCCCATAAGAAAATTCTATAGGATTTTCCAAATTGATAGAAGTAAAATCTCTTCAAATCTCCCTACCTGCTCCTCTTTCCTGATGTTTGTTTCTAAAAGCTCTGTCTTTCAAAATATAGTTTTAAATAAGATTCATGCATTCTTATGTATGTATAGGCGTGCACACTAATCAGCAGTCTCCTTTCTGTTCATGGGCACTGTGCTCCAAGAAGACACCAGAGGATGCCTGAACCCACGGATAGTACCTAACTGGGGACCAGGGGGTGACATGGGGATGTTAAACAGAGGCAAAAAGCGCTACAGCGGGATTATTTTGTCTGGTTGGTTTTTGTTTTGTTTTGTTTTGTTTTTTGAAATAGGGTCTCACAATGAGTCTCTGACTGGCCTAGAACTTTCTGTGTTGACCAAGATGCCCTCAGACTCACAGAGCTCCAGCTACCTTTTTCTTCCAAATGCTGGAATTAAAACCCATACCATTAGCCTCAAACCAGGTTTTAACAAAGTATGAAAGATTTTAGAAACCTTCATCTTTATAGTTATTTCCTTATTTTTAACTTCCATTGACCTGAGAATTCAAGTTATTTTTATTTTTTTACTAATATGTTGCCCTAGCCCTCGGCCCCAAGACAGTCTTTGGGAGTAGGGATAAGAATAGGGAAAATGGGGGTTGGGGATTTAGGTCAGTGGTAGAGCGCTTGCCTAGCAAGGGCAAGGCCCTGGGTTCGGTCCCCAGCTCCGAAAAAAAAAAAAAAAAAAAAAAGGAAAAAAAAAAAAAAAGAATAGGGAAAATGAACGGCACAGATTCCAGGAGCCAGAGGATACGCAGAAGCAGACTTATTTATTGTTATAATGGAGAGTGCCTTTATACCCTCAGTCCTCGTCCCCTCGTCCGTAACTGCTTATCCCTTACAGCTAGCACCAGCCGATTGGCTGCCCAAGTCATAGCTCTATCTTTGTACCTCTTCGGTGTCTCCGGGTGTAACCTCTCCAGGGTTAGTGAATGCGGAAGCGCCTGCTGCACATGCGCGGGCCATTGCGGGCCGGCCAGTCACAACACGCTGACTCACTCCTACACTAGTAATACAAAGAGAAGAAATGTTACATAGGAAGATGTCTTACAATAATTACATGAATCATAAAATAAATGCACAGATGGGTAGAAGCTCCCTGCACACGGAGGGTAGGTGAAGTGCAGCAGACTGAATCCCCAGGTGACAAGACCTAAGGTGGATTGTCTCTGACATGAGAATCAGCGAATACACAGATTTAATTCTTCAGGAATTAAAAAGAAAAGTGCTGTCCTTATGCTGCAAATCTTTGAGAAGGACATCAAAGAATTTATAATCATTTGGTATCTTGTTTGCTAAAATGCATGTGGCCATATCTTTTTTCTATTTGATATTTATTTATGCACCAAAATCTATGGTTTGTAAATGGAGAAATACTGAAACCAAAACCAAAGACAGACAGTGATCAGCAGAAGTAGGGTGTATAGAATTTTGAAAAACTATTGGGTCACTCATGTTTGCCATTTTTAGTAAAGAAAAACAAGAAGATAATAGAACCCTTTCTCTTATTCAAGAAAACTATAGGCCATCAAAGGTTTTTAAATTTATTTATTTGCTTATTTGAGGTTTTACAGAGTAAAGAACGAACTCGGTGTCTTACGAATGCTAGACAAATGCCATACCTCAAGCTGTGTCAGCAGCCTCTCCAAAGTTGTTGTTTTTTTTTTTTGTTTTGTTTTGGTTTTTTTTTGTTTTTTTTTTGGTTCTTTTTTTCGGAGCTGGGGACTGAACCCAGGGCCTTGCGCTTCCTAGGCAAGCGCTCCTCTCCAAAGTTTTGTTTCTCGTTTTTTTAATTCTGACTTTTAATTATAGAAGCAGAAGAGTTAGAAGTACAGATGATGTTAAGACAGAGTCTATCAGAAATCCATCTGGACTCCTCGGTGGTTCTCAACTTTCCTAATGCTGCCACTTTTAATATAGTTCCTCATGCTGTGGTGACCCACAACCATAAAAGTCTTTTGTGGTTACTTCATAACTGCGATTTTGCTACTGTTATGAATTAAAATGTAAATAGTTTTGGAAATAGAAGTTTGCCAAAGGGGTAGCAACCCACTGTTGAGAACCACTGATTTAGATGACATGAACACAGGAAAAGAACCACAAGCAATACATTAAAACTCATTCAAATGTGAAAGCTGACGTCATGCGATGCCACACATGCGTTCTGCTTTTCGTTTGTGGGTGGAAGCCCTTGCACACACAGAGTCACCTCCATTCAGAAGGTGTTATCTCCAAAACAAATCTAACCTGAGAGGTACATTTAGATTGCTTTTCGGGTTGGGGATTTAGCTCAGTGGTAGAGCGCTTGCCTAGGAAGCGCAAGGCCCTGGGTTCGGGTCCCCAGCTCCGGGAAAAAAAAAAAAAAAAAAAAAAAAAAAGATTGCTTTTCTTAACTTCTTAGTAAAACTTGTGAGCTTTTCTTCTCTTTGTTCTGCTGTTTGAATTTTTTTTGCCTCCTCTATATCACAGTCACATTAAGTCACATTAAGTGTTTGTTACCTCAATCTTGGATCTTCGGTTAGTTCTTTTTTATATCATTTTGCAGCCCAGGTTGGTCAGCAGCTCACAAGCTTCTACCTACTTCTCTGTTCTTCCCTTTCTTACAGCTAAACTTCCAAGCCACTTAAAAAAATTTTTTTTTGTTATTAAATTTTTTTCATGCAGTATATTTTGATTGTTTTTCCAACTTTGTATTCTCTCTCTCCTTAAAAACAAAAAACAATAAACAAAACCAAACAAACAAAAAAACAAGAAACAAAGACACAAAGAAAAATCATAACCAATGGTTGAAAGACCAGTAACAATAAAATCAAATATTAAAACAGAACAGTAAGTTCATAAAACATTTTGTTTTGGCCAACTGCTCCTGAGCATGGAGGCTGGGCTGGAATATGGTTATGGACCTAGTGAAAATCCACTGGAGAAAACTGATTTTTTTTCCCCCATTGCTAATGGGTAGCGATTGCATATATTTTTTTGGTTATGGCTGGGATCTCATGAACACTTTCCTTTCTCAGCACTGGGACCTCATCTGTCTTGAACCTGTGTAGGCCTCATGTGTACTGTCATAGTCTCTTCAAGGTCACATGCACATCAGTCCTGATGTGCCTGAAGGCACTGCTTGGAGTCATCCATCACCTCCGAACCCTGAGGGGAGGAGTTTGATGAAGACTTTTCACTCAGGACTGAGAGCTCCAAAGAATGTGTGTGTTGGTGGGGACGGGTGGAGAGATAGCTCAGTGGTTAAGAGCACTGTCTGCTCTTCCAGGGGCTCTGAGTACAATTCCCAGCAGCCACACAACCTCACAACCGTCATGTCATACGGTCTGATGTCCTCTTCTTGTTGGCAGGTATACATGCAGATAGAGTGCTCATAAACATAAAATAAATAGAACATAGAATAAAATAGTGTGTTTGTGTGGATCTGTCTGTCTGTCTCTTGCTGTAGCTCTCACTCTGCACATCGTCTGGCTGTGCATCTCTGTGCTAATTCCCATTTAGTTCAAGAAGAACCTTCTATGCTGTGGGTCAGCTGAGGCACAGTTTGTCATTCCGAGCCAGTGAACTATACTTCCGAATGTCTGTGTTAAGATTCTCTTTACCCACATGTGTTAGTGGAGTTATCTGGCAAGATTGACAGATTGGAAGCAAGGCAAGGAAGTTCCAATGGATTGTATAGAGCTTGTAATAGTTTGGAGACGACTTCAGGCCGACTCACTTCATTGCTCACACAGGGGGTGTCAGCACACTCCTGTTCCTGTCCTTCCCAGTGAGTTGTGACAAGTATGTACTGGGAACCTCACACACCAATTACATGTACACGAAACGCTAAAGGTGAGCCAGCCATTAGCCCTCCATTACACCAACCACAATTAGACTGACTAAAAGACTGGACCCTGGAGGTTGTAGAAAACACCAAATAGATCTCTCCACCTTTATGTGTAAGTGGCTTCCTAGCCTGACTTTTGGGAATGTTTTTCACAGGCCAGTCAGGTTGTCTCATGCTGAGAACCAGGTTTAAGGTTGCTGTCTCTGCTCGCCCGCCATTGCTCTCGCCTAATTTTAGCCATGTTACTCTAATTGAATTTGTCAATGTTGGTCCAGTTACCTGTGTTATATACACACGTAGGAAATGCATGAACATGAGAGATGTTATCTGGTTTTTGTGTTTCTAATGAGTGCTTTTTCTCCTCTCACCCTAGATGATATTGAAAGGTATAGCAAGCGATACATGAAGGTCTATAAAGAAGAATGGGAACCAGGTACTACAAAACAGGACGTGCTAACGTACTTTTTAAAAACATCCATTTTAATTTTATTTACGTATGTGTTTGTGTATGTCTATGCCATGTTTGTGAGGATGCCCTTGAAGGCCAGAAGAAGGAATCAGGTACCCTGGGGCTCACATCCCAGGAGGAGAGGCTGTTGTGAACTCCCTGGTATGGTACTTGAAACTGAACTTTGGATGGGAAGCAAGCACTCTAAAGCACTGAGCCGTCACTCCAGCCCCTCAGAGTACTCTTTTTAAAGACCACCTTCCCTGTCAAATACCCAACAAGTCTATTAGATTCTTAGGTGTTTTCTTTGACACCTGAAAAGTTGTCAGAAATTAGTCTTCCCCCCCCTCCTATAATAAGTAGTAATGAAAATCACTTTAAGGATACTTTAAGTCTTTCTCGTATTCTATGAGACATAAACAAGTTTTCACTAGTAGCATACCGTTTCGATAGAAACGTGCCTGAGTGACTTGCTAGCATTCAGAAGTATTACACTGCATAGCAACAGGTTGGAGGGGTCCTTGAAGGCAACATCATTTAACCAATTTATGTTATAAACACAAAACAGTCTCCATGGAAATGAAGTAACCAAGCCGTCAGGGTCTCTTACCAAACTGCCGTCCCTCAGACATTCATCCTTTCATACTTCTGATAAACTGCCCTTAGGTGAATGTGTGAATATCTCTGACAAGCTTTGTCATTTTCCCAGGGTAGAGTGTTCTCTCTGCCTTGGTGATCTTAAGGTGTGGGACGAGGATGGGAACCCCCATTCCAAACCATTCTTTTTCATAATCTAAGAAGTTTAAAACTGAAATACATTCAAATCAAGGTTTATCACTGTAGGTAAAATGATAATAGTTAACTATTTTGTAAAAATACACTGACATTGCTTTATCAGTAGCCACTATCTCTAAACATTTTTTGAATATGTCAAATATTTTAATTTATATCTTTGTGTTGTGTGCACATATATGCATGTGCATGTGTGTATGTATACATCAGATGTGTGTAGATGCCTGATGGGCCAAAGAAGAGCATCAGATTTCCTGGAGCTGGAGTTACACATGGCCGTAAGCCACACAGCATGGGTGCCAAAAACTGGACTTGGGTCCTCTTGAAGACCAGGAAGTGCTCTCACTACTGAGCCATCCGTCCAGACCATTTGAATCTGTGTTAAAAAAGGAGGATAAGGATTGTAGAATACTGGGCTAGCATATATGAGGCCCTGAGTTAAATTCCTAACACCCTCCAGAAAATTAAAAGTAAATAAATAAATTGTTTAGTTAATGCAACTGAAAACCATGCTTTGGGGAGAATTTACATGTTCACACTACTAGTATTTTACTTGAAATTTTCAAATAATTATTAAAATTATTTTATGTCTTCTACATTGGGTTTACTTGCCTAAACTTTTGCAAAAAAATAGTTACATAATATGTAAATATCAACAAACAACTTACAAGATGCAAATTATAATATTTAAAAAAAATTGTTATGATCTTGATAGTAACAGCCACAAAGAATTCTTGTAAGATTTTTTTTTCCAAGATACTTTATTATACCATTTCAAAGCTGTTTAATGAGGTCTTCTGTACAGGAGAAACTGTCTTGTGGTGCATTCTGTGTCTGTTGGTTTGGGTTGGTTAGCAAATGTTGCTGTCTTTGCATGAGCAGCTGTCACTGTGGTAAGTCGCTAAGTCCACAGCCACCAGGGTCACTGAGACTTTTCTATTCTTTCTTTTGTGCACATAGATTGGAGAAGACTTCCAAGAGAGATGATGCCAAGGAAAAAGTGCAAAAAAGGTACGCTGACTAATGTGACCGGAGTCCAGCTTGACAAAAGTGTTGCTGAGGCTGGGAATGCACAAGCCAAGCTCAGGTTGTGCTCAGTATTGCAAATGCTCTAAGTGTGTCTGGCATTTTGATTATTTTGCTGGCCCTTAGTGGCTGCTGACTTTTAGACCTTCTATTTTCTTGAATGAATCTCATTCTTTCATTGTGAAGTTTTGCTGTGCTAGCAAATTCTCTGTCTTAGTTGTAGAGATGAAGATTTTTATGATCTTACTGGCTCTGTTCTACATTATTCCATGACACATTTTAAGATCAGGGGCACTGCTGACAGTTGTTGGCTGTTGGGGAAGGAGAGTCAGCCTTTAAGGATGTGGCCACCGTTGGTTGGGTTGACAAATTTGACTCAGTAGATTATTAAAAGGAGGACATAAAGTTGGGAAGGAGAATGTGAGATTTAGGAGGAGCAAATGGGATGGGGGAGGATGGGTAGAACAAAATACATTGTATATATTTATGAAATTCACAAAGAATTAGTAAACTATTTAATATTGTAGTTGAACTAGCATCAACGTATCCCCATCCAACTTACAAGTAAATGAGACTTAGACTATGGCTATTTTATTTGTCTTTGACAGTTACTTGGGGGGGGGCAGGAGGGTAACCCCTGATTTGCTTTTGTAACTGTTGGCCTGGCTACTTACCCAGTGGTGGTCCCCAGATACCTGCTGTTTCTCCTAGGTGGCTTCTAGCAACAGACCAAAGCTCACCATAATAATAAAAAAAGACGTGTACTAGGAAAAATTGAAGAGTTGGTAAAAGAGTTTTATGTTAGAGAAAAAGATACAAAGTATATATTTTTGTTTGTTCTTTAATGATTCCATTTGATAAATAAGCGTATGTTATTGCCAGACACTGCCACAAGGAGCACAGGGAGCCCATGTAGTTGGGACTATTCTTGCTTCTTAGAGCTTACAGTTAGGAGGAGGAATGACATAAGAGGGGCTGGGGGACGGCTTGGTCACTGAAGGGTCAGTAAAGGGTTACCTTAGTTCCGATCTCCGTTGCCCATGTAAAGAGTTTGGCACTGCTAAATCCGTCTCTAAAAGCCTGGGGCTTACTGGCCAGCCAGTCAGCATGCACGCGTACACACACAATATGAAACAAAAACATAGGTGCTTTTGGGAGGTCTGGGAACAGTTCTAAGGAAGCACAATGGATGAGTCCATTACTGTCATGTACACATCCATTACACATTAAAACATGTAAGTGCAGAGATGTTACTGGGCCTGCGCTAGTGGGCCACCTTCTGTAGCAGACTGGAAGTCTAAGAACGTACATCTCCGTTATCATTGGAGCTTCGTACATTACTCTTAGCACAGCCTCTGGTGACAAGGATTTCCATTTATTGTAAGACGAATCAACGATGACATTCTCTTTCCCCGTGTGTGCTAGGAGTTTTAATTGTGCACGTCTTTTTTTTTTCTTTTAGACTTTATTGCAGATGGTTGTGAGCCACCATGTGGTTGCTGGGATTTGAACTCAGGACCTCTGGAAGAACAGTCAGTGCTCTTAACCACAGAGCCATCTCTCCAGTCCAATTGTGCACGTCTTAGTTCCTTGTCTGTTCCTCGCAGTTGTGAAGGCCTCTGTAGATCTGCGTGAAGGTAGATAAGTCACAGAGGGCTCGAGCAGGGCAGAGGTTTGTGGAAGAACCAGCTTCTGATAGATACTGAAAGAAACAAGTTCAAGTATGTGCACACATGAAAAACAGATATGTTAACCCGGCTGGAAAGTTGGCTCATCAGTCAAGAGCACTGGCTGCTCTTCCAGAGGTCCTGAGTTCAATTCCCAGCAACCCCATGGTGGCTCACAACCATCTGTTATGGGTCCGATGCCCTCTTCTGGTGTGTCTGATGATAGATGTATGTGAGTACATACATTAAACAAACAAATCTTTAAAAAAAAAGTTGACTATGGAAATTTTTCATGTCGACCTTTTAGGATAAAAAACAGTCTTTCTGATTTATTGGTGATTCGATGCCTCTGAATGTGAGCGTGTGCACAGAAAATCAGTATTAAAACCCAAGAAGGCAAGATGAGTGGTACTGAATCTGGGACTCACCTTTTTAGTAAAAAATAGTAACTGGGCCTGAAAGGAAGTCCGAGGTTAAGAGTGATCCTGATTCATGAGAGGACCAGAGTTCAGAGCCCAGAGGACTCAGGGGATGCACTGTGTCTGTAACTCCAACTCCCAAGGATCCAATACCCCCTTCTGGCCCCCACACCACATCCATACACACCCAAATAAAAAGTAAAATATTTTTAATGAAATAATTTTTGTATATATTTCTATGTGATCAACTTCAGTGGGATTCACCTCGTTGTTGTATATATTATGAAATTAAATAACTTCCTAAAACGTGCTTAGAGAAAAAGACTTTATAGTGTGAGTAGATCACATTCTTAGCTAACAGTTGTTAGCAGTGTTACTGAGCTCTTGGTCATATATGATCCTATGCTTTGAGGACTTAACTATAACAGCCCTTACCTTCCAGGAAGACAACAGAAGTTCTAAGTTATCCACCATTTAATTTTCCCCCAGACTTCACTCATTCAACAGCTCTGAAGTCACCATCTTTCGTGTCAGGGTTCCTATTGCTGCAACAAAACACCATAACTAAAAAGCAACTTAGGAAGGAAAGGATTTATTTGGCTGACAGTTCCAGATTACAGTCCATCACTGGGGGAAGCCAGGACAGAAACCCAAGCAGGGCTGGAACCTGGAGCTGATACAGAGGCCATGGCTTGCTCCAGCTCTGTCCCCTGTAGCACACAGAACTCATTCCTGGGCTCCGGCTGGCTCCCCCACTGCTTGCTGCTGTTCCTAGTGGTTGTCCCGTGGTGCTGGCCTCTGAAACTGCTGGGGTTTCTTGCTGCGGCGAGACTCTACTCTCAGTATAGCTGGTTATGATCACTGCTGATTTCTTAGTGCCAGTAATGCTAAGGTTTCTAAATCAAAATAGCGAATGGCCCTGACAGAGCCTTCAGTCTCCCTCTTCCTCTTCTAAAGTGCTCTCAACACAGAATGTCCGACAGAGCTCTTAATACTCAATGGCTTTTCAAGCCCCAAGTTCCAGAGTCATTTCATAATCCTCCCCAAAACACATGGTCAGGTCTGTCAGGGTACCCCATTACCCTGGTGGCAACCGTTATCTTAGTTAGGGTTCCTATTGCTGTGAGGACACCATGACCAAGGCAACTCTTATAAAGACTAACATTTAATTGGGGCTGCTTTACAGTTTCAGAGGTTTGGTCATTTATCTTCATGGCAGGAAGCACGGCAGCTGGCAGGCAGACATGGTGCCGATGGAGCTGCGAGTTCCACATCTTAATCTGAAGGCAGCCAGGAGGCTGGATTCTACACTGGGCAGAACTTACAGCATCCCCCCCCCCCCCCCACCTCTCTCTCTCTCTCTCTCTCTCTCTCTCTCTCTCACACACACACACACACACACACACACACTTTAAGGTCATATATACATATATATACATATATGTGTAAACTTAAAGCCCACCTCCAAGTGACGCACTTCCTCCAACAAGCCACGCCCACTCCAACAAGCCACACCTCCTAGTAGCGCCACTCCCTATGGCTCAAGCATTTAAACACTTGAGTCTATGGGAGCCATACCCATTCAAACCACCACAGTCAGTGACTCTTCGTTTTAAGGATTTAGGTCCACCAGTTATGGGTCATCTATGGCCTGAACATCCTTTGTGTGTTGAGTGTTCATCTTTAACACAATCATTTCATGTCATTAGAGTCGTTTATGGCCAATAAGAGTTCCTTGGTAAGTGCAGAGTCTTCCTGGGAAGTGATTCTTCGTTACCTGCTGTTTTAGAATAATCTGGAAATGAAATATTTTGCTTAGAGTAAGACAGATTGTGGGTCTTAAAGCTTGTTGGAACATTTCCTGACACTGCTGTGAAGTGACCAGCTAAGCATTTCAGTCTTCACCGAAGACAGTTCTTGTGAACATCAGGTGCAATCTCGTTCCTAACCCTTTGTCCTTAGCCGGGGCAGGTTTGCCCTGCCCTTCCGTCACACTGCTTGTGTTAAAATGGACTTCAGTGATGGACGAGTGGCCAAGAAATCTTTGCAGGGCTTTTCTTGTTATTCTAGTGTTTCTGTCTCAAGTGATATGATAGCAGATTTTTTCCTCTAATGATATCAATGGTGAGACTAAAGTTTCGGTGCTTAGTTAAAACATACCTGGTCATAGTCTTAATAACGTCACGCACAGTGACGAAGTCACTATCATTGGCTCAGAGCAAGTGACGTTGCTGTCTGGTATGCCATAGAACTGCACCGCAGAACTTAGGAGCCACCACCCCTGCTCTCTTTCCCCAGAAGAAAATCTGTTAACAGATTGTGCTTTCCTTATAGCGGATCCAAAATCCAAACCAGTCAAAGCCACAAACAAGGCTGCTTCCCTCATGAACTCCGCAGATGTGTTGAAGAAGATCGAGGTAAGTTTATAGTTATAAATGTGAACTGGAAAAATAGAAAAGGCTGTACTGCCTCTTCCCCCACCTTTCTGCCGTCTCCTTTTAATAATGTGGGTTTGGCAGAAGAGAGGCCAGTGCTTAAGTTAGGCTTGCGCTTTGCTGTGAGGGAGGTGTAGAGAAAGAACTCCCCATCTGAGCCAGGGCTCCTGCCCTCTGGTCTCCTGCCCTCTGGTAAGCTCCGCCCACACTCTTGTAAGCTCCGCCCACAGCCCCAGGCCTTCTTTTCCGTGTACCCTTACCTCCCCATGGTGTTGGATTGTGGCAAGGGGGAGGGGAGACACGTGAGCATAGTTACTGTGATTTTAGGGAAAGTCCGGCTTTCCCTTTGTTGGTGCATGGCTCTTTTACCTCTCCCCCAACCCAGTATTTTGGAATATAAATAGAAGGCTTTATTGAGGCAATGTTGACATTCTCTGGAATTTGTCTATCATTAATCAATACGAACAGTTTTGGTTAGTAGCTTGAGACTCTTCCCTGCCTGTAGCATGTATTTTCTTGTTGTAGACTCCACAACTTCCTATTTCATATATTCTTTCAGAAATACTTTATTCACAAAAAGTAAGGAACTTCCTTCGGTCGTGTTTTTAAATCTTTAAGCATTATTTTCTTGTTTTATATGGATGAGTGTTTGCTGTATGTATGTATGTATGTATGGATGGATGGATGGATGGATGGATGGATGGATGGATGGATGGATGGGTATCACATGTGTACCTGGTGTCCATGGAGACCAGAAGAGGGCTCTTAGCTGCTGAGCCAGCCTGAGTCAGTGAGGAAGATGCTAATGCCACACTTTTGCGTTTTCATTTTATTGCTCAACAGAATGTCATAGGCATAGCTCCACATACTGTCCAGAGCTCCCTCACTCGGCCATCAGCACTGTGAGGATGAACTGTAGTTACTTAAGAACGCCATTGATATGCTACTGAAGAACATTGTTCCTTCTGCTGTTTTGCTGTTACGAATAAGCTGAGGATTTATAATAAATATGTCAATAAGTATGAGTAGAGTAGTTTTTAGGTTTAAAATATGTGCTTACAATATCAACCAACCAGACACCCCCAGAGTCCCAGGGAGTAAACCACCAACCAAAGAGTGCACATAGAGCGACCCATGGTCCAGCCACGTATGTAGCAGAGGATGGCCTTGTTGGGCATCAATGGGAGGAGAGGCCCTTGGTCCTGTGAAGCCTCGATACTCCAGTTAGGGGAATGTCAGGGAGGGAGGCAGGAGGGCGTGGGTGGGAGGGGGAAGCATCCTCATAGACGAAAGGGAGGGGAAGTGGGGGAGGGGAAACTGGGGAAGGGGATAACATTCGAAATATAAATACATAAACTATCCAATAAAAAACACACGTGCTCACTGGCATCTTTGACACAGCTGCTTGACGGGAAGCTCCGAATTTTACTGATTTCCTTTCTGGACCGTGCTTGAGCCGGATGATAGCGTGGCCAAAATCTAAAGTTTGGAAGTCAGTGAAGGATAGTAAGTAGTAAGTAGGTAGAGCGACAGATGGAATGTGTCTGGTCGTGCCTGCTCAGAAAGGTGGGACAAGCTCTCGGGGGCACATACAGTACCCTGTGGAATGGCCTTCACTTGGGTGTGGTTTTCCTTGGGACAAACTGCGCCTCCTTGGTGCTTACCTTTGCCGCCTTTTCCAGAACATTCCAAACACAGAAATCTTAATGTGTTTATAGTTGTATAGCAGTGGTTGTTTCTGGTTGTCTCCAACTAAAGCAGCTTCGTGTATCATCATGGCTGCTTCTCTGGGTAGAGGTAGCAGCATTAGGTCAGGTCTCAGAGCAGTGAAGATGCACCTTCCTTCCGTGTTACCTGAGGGAGGGGGCTCCTCGCGTGTCCAGTGTCTAAGCTAGAACTGCTCTCGGTCTGCATTTTATCTCCTCTCCTCTCCTTACACCTGCACAGTCAGCCTGAGTAGTTAGAGTCCATGGAAGAGGAAATGGAGACTGCTAAATATGAAAGACAGAATCGTTAGCTTGTGGAAGCAACAAAGTAACTACACAGCGTGTGTCCCTGGGATAAGAAAAGTCTTGGACAGCTTCTGTCTCACGCTACTGACGTGCATGGTTGGCCATTGTGGTAAAGATGAGGCTATTTGCTTCGGCCGTGTGATACGGCAACAGTAGAAATACAGTCTTTGGTCCTTACAGCACAGTGAACAAATGCTGTACTTTGAATAATACAGTTGTGGCTTTTTTTTTTTTAAATAAAACAATTGTTTGTAATTTTGAGATAATCAGTGACTTTTTAAAAAGATAATAGAGCCTACTTTCACAACAGAAAATAAATATTTCAGTTCCATTGTAATCGTATTTAATTGTAGCCATTTTTACCTATGATCAAGTTAAAACAGAAAAGACATATCTTAATATTAATGTAGCATATTTTGTATGTGTGTATGTATGTGTGTGTCTGTCTGTCTGTCTTAGATGTTTCAAAAGGTTTATGAAAATTTGGGTTACTTAGGATTTTCTAAGAAGATGGCCAGCTGGGAAATGTACGCATGGTATTATCAGAGTAACCACCAAGGAAGCGCAACAGTTGCTATTAGAGTGAGATAGCCTGCGTGTGTACTCTTCTTGGTTCTAATTTGTTCTGTCTGAGTGAGGTCAATGGCAAGCAATATTGCTTGAATTTAATTTAAAATTGAGTCTTACGAGCTTGAGAGCTGGCTCTGTAGATAAGACGTTGACTGGGTTAGCATAGTGTCTGATGTTCCAGGCCCCAGCATGCACACAGAAGCCAGAAGGACACGGCAGCAGCCTGTAATCCCAGCACTTGGGAGACAGAGAGAAGGAGGGGTCCCTAAGGCAAGCAATGGGCTGGCAAAACTAGCCAGAACCTGCCTCAATAAATGAAATGGAGCGTGGTTGAGGAAGGCATCCAGTGCCACTTTCCAGCCTCCACACGCGTGTTCAAATGCATGAACACATGAATATACACACGTGCATTCTACACACACATAAACATTCTAAATTCATTCATTTACACTGGATTTGGTTAATGTGATCTTCAGTTTAAATTAGAATTAAAATAATCTTTAAAGTGAATATTTAGGGAGAACAGCCAAGTTGGATGTAAAATATGACTTATGTTTGTGAATAATCAGCAAAGCCTTAAGGAGTAATAGAGCCTACCTATACCTTAGCTTACTGCTCTTCTAATTACCGTTAGTGATAATCAGAAACTAGCTCATAGGAAGCTTTCATTATGAATATGCAAAATTATTGCTGTGCCCCTCTCCCAGAAAACCTGTGAAATTCTGTCCCTTGTGCAAAGTGAGGGTCACCAAACTGAGCAAACAGAGACGGTCATAAAATGAGGTAATTTCTATCAACTGAAAAAATGATTGGTAGTAACGAGGCATTTGTAAAATCGAAACTGTAGTGTGGTGTCCAGCACGTGGTTTTCCAGGTAGACAGCGAGAGACACCCAGAGGCCAGAGCCTTTCCAACTCTGTTTCCCCTTTTGAGTTGCTAATACCTGCCAGCGTGTTCAGTGATGTCTCTTCATCTCCTTTTTACAACCTTCCCCTTGTATCGTGAAGCAGAAGTTCTTGGCAGTTCTTCTAAATTATGTCAAGCATTTTAGGAGCAGGTTGGATAGGAACCTTGAAAAGAAGGCACTGTGGATTAGGACTCTAACCCCAGTGTAGCTGAGGGAGACCAGTGATAAAGAAACAGAACTGAAGAGTGGCTGTTGCTTTAAGGGCTGGTGGCTGCCCCTTCCCTGAGAGGTGGGAGGTCAGCCAGTGGGCCAGCATGTTAATCTAGCTCTTCTTTGGAGGCTGGGTGCATAAATCAAAGATGTGGATTAACGAATCTCATTTCATCAGGAACTGGAAAGGAGAGGCGAGGGTGAAAGGTCGGATGAAGAAAACGACGAGAAAGAAGGGAGCAAAGAGAAAGAGAAAGATGAGGAGGAGGATGGCGAAGAAGATGCAGAACAGGAGGAGTATGATGAAGAGGAACAAGAGGAGGTAAAAGTCTGTCTGAGGATAAGAGTCTGTTACCTAACCTTAAAGAGTAGCTGTGGCATGGGGCATGTGATGTCGGTCGGCAAATAAAACCTCGGCCACAGTCCTAGCACTCAAGGATGACTGGGAGGAGTTTGACGAGCTGGGGCCATGACATGGTGAGACTTTGTCTTAAAAACAAAACAGAAAAAAAAATTTATAGAATAGGAAATATATTTCCATCACTGGCATCAGTTGCTTGGTATAAAATGATAATAACACAAAATTAAAGCAAGGAGATCAAAGTAACCGGATCAACATCTTCTGCAAGCAAGGACTTCAGGAACTCACTGAGAGTAGTACAATTCATACTTACCGACATAAAATTGAGGTACCAAAGGGCTTAGGCACAAAGACCTAGCAGGACATCCCTGCAGGGCCGTCGTGGCTTGGAGTTCCTGGTTTTTAGAAACATGGTATGTTTGAAAAGCTGCAGTCAGTCAAGGTGTGTGGGCAGGGCGACATGGTTACCTTGACCTCTTGAGGACTGGAGAGACTTCTAGGGTAAGCAAACCTAGCGTAAGATCGTTTACTTTCCTCTCTCTACCCGGAGCGTCCAGCTGTGGAGTATTTGTTATATTCTCTGACCGTGTTATATGTAGCTTTGTGTTCTTTTGCAATGTATATAATTAGTATGCATGTATACTTGTCTGCTTACAAATGGCTGGCCAACTGCTAAACCCACCTGTTAAATGATTTTCAGTGGAGGGCTTTTTAAAGAACCGTTTTTATTTTATGTGTATGATGGTTTGATTACATGAATGTATATGTACCATGTGCGTGCTTGGTGCCCACTGAGTCCAGAGGGTGTTAGAGCCCCTGGTACTGGATTAGAGGAGGTTGTGTGCTACCGCAGTGTGGGTGCTGGGAACTGAACCGGGGACCTGTGTCGGAGCGGCAGATGCTTTGAGGTACCGAGTTCTCTCTCCAACCTTGCCGGTCAGGTCCTGAATACCTCTCCTTTGTCCCCACCTTTGTTTTTGGTCCCTCTTTTATTTCCTGTGCTGATGTGACTGTTGCCATGATACTTCTGACGCTTGGTTTTGCCTCCTTGCTTCTCTCCCTGATCTCTTTCTCTACATTGCTTAGCCCTGCCACACCCTCCACCCTCTCTCCGTCTTTCCAGCATAGACTGGGGACTGAAACACCGTTCCTCTTCTCTGATGTGTGTCCCTTCTTCCCATCAGACCTGCTGAGGTCACAGGTTAGGCTCCCACTTAAAGCCACCGGCCCTGTCTTGCAGGCTAACACCTTCCCCGTGCCACCTTTAACAGCTTTAACACCTTTAACTTAACGTTGCCTTTCTACAGGATCCTTGAATCTTCCGTGTCCTTCACTCGTAGCCAGTGCTGGCAGCTTCACAAAGAAAATAAAACCTTTGTAGGACATACTCCTCTACCTTCAGGTTCAGTGATGCCCACTCACGTGCGTGAGCGCACGCACACACACACACACACACACACACACACACACACAATCAGTGGAAGAGGGTTACCTTATCCTATATGATGAGCTGCCCCACCCTTTTGAAACAGTACTCGAGTTATTTCCTTTGCACAGTTTCAGCATGTTCCTGTGTGTGTTTGCTCTGTTCGTGATTGTGAGCACGCTCTCGCCTCCGTCTTGTGCCCTCCCGACCCGCCTGTGGCAAAGCTCAGAAGCTGACGTTGGCTCATGTTGCTCTTCAGAAGCTGGCTCCCAATTCCATGCCGTGCACCTCGTTACTAAGTCACCACTGACGCGTTTCAGCTCCCACCTCTCTTGGCTTTTCTGTAGCATTTAACGCTTCTGCAAAACGTAAGATAATTCTGTTGTTAAAGTATTATTTCCCCTACGTAAACGGCTTGCCTCATGTAACGCAAGCACATATTGCGTGACAGGCCGTACCACAGCTGCCCAGGTTGCCGCCCTTCATTTTTAGATGGAATGCTTCTCGTTTTGCATCTGTTTCTAGCACCTTTTTGTGGCATCTGTCGTTCTCTTCTCTCTGTTCTTTTGAGTCTCGGCATTCTTCACGGCTCTGTATCGAACCTGTGTTTTCTGTATTCGGTCACTCTGGCTGTGGTGTCCTTACCACAGTCCCTTCACGTCGAGTGTCACGTTGAAGTATGTGCTTGACTTATGCTTGGCCAAGAGAGAAGAAGTCACTCTCCCCTCATGGAGATAAACAAGAAAGGCAACAGTACAGTGGATAATTCTATTCTGTGGAGCAGGGTGCTATGAGGACACAAACCAGGCACCCACACCTAATTTCAGTACTTGGGAGGTGGAGTCAGGATCATCAGAAGTTCAAGGTTATCTTCAGCTACGTAACAAATTTCAGACCAACCACAAAGTCTGAGTCAGTCAAAAATAAAAAAAGATAACTTGTAAGATCTAGAGAGTCAGTGAGGTCAAGGCGAGGAAGCAGTGTGTGTGTGTGTGTGTGTGTGTGTGTGTGTGTGTGTGTGTGTGTGCGTGTGTGTGTGTGTGTGTGTGTGTGTGTGTGCGCAGGTGTGTGTAGGCATGTGTGTGTGCATGTGCATGCATGTGTGTGTGTGTGTGTGTGTGTGTGTGTGTGTGTGTGTGTGTGTGTGTGTGCAGTGTGTGTGTGTGTACGTGTGTGTGCAGTATAGTGTGTGTGTGTGCGTGTGTGTGTGTGTGTGTGTGTGTGCGTGCGCGTGTGTGTGTAGCGTGTGTGCAGTAGTGTGTGTGTGTGTGAGTGTGTGTGTATGAGTGTAAGTGTGTGTGTATGTGTGTGTGTGTGTAAAAGTGTAGCATGCTATGCGATGCGTGTAGCGGCAGCGTGGCATGTATATGCAGGTAGGCATGCAGGTCGTATGCGTGTGTGTGCGTCAGTGTCGTGTGTGTAGGGAGGTGTGTGTGTGTGTGTGAGTGTGTGTGTGTGTGTGTGTGTGTGTGTGTGTGGGTGTGTGTGGGCGACAAAATGCACAGCGATATGTCTTGGAGTTGAAGTTACAGGAGATTGTGTCGCACGCAGTGCTCTCTATCTTGGCGTTTCCTCTTTTTCTGCTCTCCGCTTTGTACACGCGCGCGTGTGTGTGTGTGTGTGTGTGTGTGTGTGTGTGAGTGTGTGTGTGAGTGTGTGTGCGTGTGTGTGTGTGTGTGTGTGTGTGTGTGTGTGTGTGTGCGCGTGTGTGCGTGTGTGCGTGCGTGCGTGTTGTGTGGGTGAGGGTGCGTGTGTGTGTGTGTGTGTTCGTGTGTGTGTGCATGTGTGCGTGTGTCGTGTGTGCGTGTGTGTGTCGCGTGTGTGCGTGTGTGTGTGTGTGTGTGTGTGTAAAGACCTCACTGTAGGCGGTTGTTTGGAATGCACAGCAGAGCACAGTGGCTTCAAATTTGCAGCAGCTCTTCTCTGCATGTCGGACTCCTGTGTGTTGTTTGAGCCACTATGTTTTGATGACACCCACTTTCTTTGAGTCTGGATCATGTGTGTTAAGATTTACTCATAACAACTACAAGCTCATGGACTAGGGTGGCAGACACACCTTTAATCCCAGCACTCTGAACGCAAAGCTCACTTGATCTACAGAAAGATTCCGGGCAGCTGGGGTGACGTGGCCATACTGTAATGGAGCAAACAAGCAGACTTTGGTAGTTTAAGAACTGTCAAGTAGGCCTCAGTGAAGCAGCGCTCCAGAGAGTAGGTTTAAATCCATTCGTTTATATATCTGTAGTTCATTACAAAGCAAAGTGGGAGAGAATGTGGCTGGGAATAGGAAGGGGGCTCCCTTAGAGGCCTCGTAACTTGAGAGTTCTACTCTTTGGTCTTATTCATTGAAATCTCATGGTAATTACCTTACTTATTGAGCTGAGTTGATAAATACTTCATTTTAACAAGGGCGGTGGAGTATTTCATCTGCTAACACATCTGTGTTAGATGACGACAACACTTCTTTTGCTGGTAATGGTTTGAGGATTCAGCTTAAGAATGACTCTGGAACTCAGTGGAGAGACAAGAGGCACCCCGGCCACCAGGCTCAGCAGGCTGTGAAATGTTATTCCTGAACAGCATTGCTAGTATCTCCGTTAGCACCTGAGTCACCAAGCCTTCGGGATAAGTACCCTGGCTACCGTACAGTGCCACTTGCTTGGCTGTGAGTGCCAGGGTTTCTCTTCCTTGCTTCTGGGCGGGAATGCATTTGCTCGTGTTTTTCTTCACTCAGGGTGAAGGCCCCATTTTCTAGGTGGCTCCCTTCAAACGCTCTGCCAGCCACTCCCGCCCTGCAACAAAGACCCCAGGCTCCAACTTGGTGTCCAGGCATTTATGGATTTCTTGGCGCCAGAGAAGCTAGACCAATTTTATGGAACTGCAAAGGGTTTGTGTTGGATGCATAAACTTGCAGGATTTTGGAAAGAGAGAGTAATATAAAATACACAAATGTGCATATATACTTAGATGTTTATAAAGAAAAACTCTAAGATAAAGCTGGTTTTTCAAAGGCTGTCTTTTGAGAAGGTCATCTGTTTCCACTGTAAATTGTAGAAATGTGGAAATTTAGGGGGAGAGGGTCTGGGGAGTACAACAGGGTCTTGCTATCTCTGTAGTCCAGGATGGCTTTGACCTCTGCCATTCTCTCTGCTCTGTCTTTTTAGTGCTGGGATTACAGGTGGGCCACTGTGCTTCTCCTGCATAGCTAATTTTCCACTCATGGTTTTCATATATACGTCAGATCCCTGCCTGTCGGTCCTTGACCTCCCATCCCTCAATCTACCCTGGATCGTAGTCAAGAAAGTCCTCAGCATTATTCTATCCCAGTGTGGACACAAACGTGAGGGCTCTTTGACACCACAGGGTCGTTACCCTCAGTATGAGCAAATATATAACCACTGTTAAACTTTGATTGATTCAAAAATCTCTGTTACAAACCCATGCACTGCAACTAACTGTCCGAGAAATCTTGATCTGTTTATATTCAAATGGATTTTTGATTTTTGGATAGAAGGCGTACATACTTTTGTAGCCTTAAGGACTCAGCCAGAAGCCAAGAAGTCATAGAAGAATGGAATGTGGTTTCCCGTAGGCTTGGGCTGGAAGGAGACTGTTTCTTGATAGGAAAGGAAAGTCCCTCTGCTGGGGCCATTAAGCTTTGTGACTTCATGCCTGGGTTCTAGTGCAGGGTAAAACTATTGATGAAAACACTTCTTTCTTAGTAGTCAATGCATGGGCTCAACGAATGCTTAGTGTTTGAGCTCCTTAAACCCTGAATCGCTCCACCAAGGAGTGCTGCTGAGGTGGAATCACAGCCTTTTCTCAGCTGGTCAGCACCTGAGCACAGTAGAAAATGGTCCTTAAAAGAAAGCAAGACTGGTCAAAATGTGTGAAAACTGCTTTTGAAAAAGGAGAGCACTCACAAGCAAGAAACTTTCTATACAAGTCTTCTGGGTTTTCTTTTAACCTCAACTTGGTACTTGTAAACTACAGGGATATTCTTTTTTGTGTGTGTTGTATTGTGTTGTATTCTTAAGTGGTGCATTCTAATCACTTTACTGACTGAGACATCCATTCCTTCACTTAGGAGAATGACTACATTAATTCCTACTTCGACAACGGGGATGATTTTGTGGTAGACAGCGATGACAACATGGACGAAGCCACCTACTAGCCACGAAAGTCTCCAGATATTTTGCACATACAGCTTTGAGCATTTGGATGGACTTGATTTTGGATAAGGATTAAGTCCGTATTTTCTGTTGTTCAGTGTTCTGTCTAACAAATTCATATCCAACTCTTCAGAATGACTTTGTGTTTACACCGTGTGACCTTACTCCATTACCTGTGCCACATCTCTGATTATGCGATGCAGTCGTGGGGTTCTTTGGCTTTTGTTTGCTCTGGATTTGAGTGTTTCTACAGAGATTTAGCATTATTCGGTCTGCGTGTTCGGTTGAAAAAGGTCATTCTGGCTCACCTGCTGACCGGTGGTAATCGTGTATTTCTATTAATACTGCACATGGGGCACTTTAAAAACAGACTGACAATGGTGTTTCTTACCCGAGACATTCTGTTTCATCATGCTGTGACCTTGTAAACGTACCTGAGTTTTTAACAATACAAACTTAGGAGATGAGAGTTTTACTGATAGAAAACAGGCTCTCGGCAAACACCAGTGACCTGGATGAAGTCCATTTCACTTACATCTCAACCACAGCAAAGCCTGTCACATGGGTGGAAGGTTATCAGGGCTTGGCCTTGGGGATAACTCCAAGCCATATAGTATTCAGTGTGTGAATTAATAATTCTACTGTAATAAGTCTGACATTTTCAACTTGGTGGGCCTATGGGGGGAAAAACCCTGAGACATACTGCTTAATTCTGGACTTAATTGGAAATAAGTCCTATAATGGTGTGTGTGTGTGTGTGTGTGTGTGTGTGTGTTTGAATATGGTAAAGGGCTATGCCCTCCCTTGTCTTTCACAAGATTCATAAACTTCAAGTAAATTATATGTAATCATGTAAAATGAACTCAGGTCATTTTGAAATTATGATTGATTCTTCTTATTTTAACTTACAGGGTGACTCCCCTGCAGTTTCATATTTTGCAGGAGAAAATTTCCAGAACCTTTCACCTCGAGGGCTTTTTAACATGCCAAAGATTTACATAGTGTACATCTCAAAACTTAAAATATTAAAAGTACTTGCCTACAGGACAAAAATCATTTTTTCCCATTGGGGAGACTTGTTACTCATTAACCTCTGACCTGGAAACTGGAGCCCTGCTTTTTCTCTCAGGATCAAGTGATATTAACTTAAGTTTGTGTGCCTTAGTTTATCCACTTGTAAACAATTTCCTATAAAAATTTATAGGAAAATTTGTAGTGTTTAGACACTAACCAGAATTGACCAAATATGCTGTCTTTTATGTTACAGAAACAATCATGTCTTAAGTTTTACTTTTGCTCTGTAAGAAATTGTACTGTAGAAAGTGAAATAGTTATGAGAACAGTTTCCTGTTGAGTTATAATTTTCTAATCTTGAATCTGTGTTAGAAACCGTAGTTTATTTGTGTGAGCTGGAGAAATTCCAAAATTGCTCTCTCAGGTAAAGGACTACTTTGAATGGCAATGCCTCCTCAGTACTTCCTGATGGGTGTGAGGCCCATCTTGACAGTGTAATGCAGGTGACTTACCGCAGTTCCCAGGAGCTTATAAAAATGTGGTAAGATTCTGAGTAGAAAACAAGTCTTGAAAGCTTCAATGTGTTGGGAAACTTATGTAAAGTTTTTAGTTACGGCAAATGCTGTTATTTGGGAATAAAAAGTACTTTATTCTCTAACATTTGGTACCAGGGCCAAACAAGATCCCATTCATAGACACTCTCTGGTTCTGTTTCCTTCCATTATTACAAACCCCGCACATAACTCGTCAAATCGGGGAGCTGCATTGGCGGCGACGTCTTCCCTAGTTTCCAGTGTGTCTTCCCGGTGTGTTCCTGCCACCCAGAGGGAAGCTTTTGCACGGGATCGACTCTGGAACCCCTCGCATCTCTTTTAAGGGTAACCATCCTCATTTGAAAGATCAGTTTACAATTTTGAACATACTAATTTTGGGAAAAGATGAGACATTCCAGGCTGCTTGATTACCATAAGTCTTGTTCTCTTTAGCTGTAAGTCTATGAAATTACTTTGTAGATAGCTTCCTAATAGTTAGATAAGAGTACTTACTGGGACTGGTGATAAAGTATCTTTAACATTATCACAAATAAAACTAGTTGCTACGTGCTGAATTTCTGTATTTGTTTACACATATGAAGTGAAAAAAAATAAAATTTTGGCTTTGAATACCAAGATGGTTTACAGTGAACATTTATTTGGTAGAGAAAACAAGTTAATTCTGATTTTTGTAAAAAAAACTATTTTTTTTTATATATGTGAGTACACTGTCACTCTCTTCAGACACACCAGAAGAGGGCAATGGACCCCATTACAGATGGTTGTGAGTCATGTGGGTGCTGAGATTTGAACTCAGGACCTCTAGAAGAGCAGTCAGTGCTCTTAACTGCTGAGCCATCTCTCCAGCCCCCAATTCTGCTTTTCTTTTTCTGCTAAAGTAGCTATTCATTCAATGGGGATGGCTGACCACCACACACACACACACACACACACACACACACACACACACACATATACACACACACACACACACACACCACACACACACACACACACACACACACACCCCACACACACACACACACACACCACACACACACCACCCAAACACACAAACCCCACACAACAAAACCACCACAAACCAACACACACCCCCCACAACACACACCACAAACACACACACACACACACACACACACACACACACACACACACACACACACACACACACACACACACACACACACACACACACACACACACACACACACACACACACACACACACACACACACACACACACACACACACACACACACACACACACACACACACCACACACACCACACACACACACACACACACACCACACACACACACACACACACACACACACCACACATACATACACAGACACCACACACACACACCACACATACACACACACACACACACACACACACACACACACACACCAAAAGAAAACCCTTGCCTTTACTTGGCAGGGAGAATGTGCTCGCTGTTCTCTTGAACAGTGTTGGAGAACGTCTGCTGTCCCTCTTTCCTTCAGCACCTTCACCGTGACAAGTGTCAGAGCAATTGTAAGCACTACTTTAAAATGGAAAGGATATATGGGAAACTTAAGTCTCCCCTGAAAACTTCCTCATTTATGATTCATGTCGGGGGGGTGCTGTATCTATATGTGGTGTACATCTGAGTGTTCACGTGCACACGTCTGTTTGCAGGCCGAACGCTAGCTAGCCTTGCTCTACTACTCTTCATTCTGAGGGACCATCAATCCCACAGGGTTGTGTGGCCAGTGAGCCGGAGGGACCTTCTTGCCTCTCCTGCGCAGGGATGGATTGCAGCTTTTTCCTGGGGTGCTGGGGATCTGAACTCGGGGTCTCATGCTTCAGCAGACTCTTCACCGATTGCCTCTTCCCGTGTCCCCAAGATTAGTATTCTTGAACAGCATTTTTGATGTATAAAAAATTACAATTTACTTAAAGACCATCTCATGAGACCGACTCAGCTCTATAGGCATGGCCTGGATTTACCAAGCCTTACCCAAAACAACCCCTCTCCATCATTTATCCAATATTTGTTATTCTATGTCCTACAAGTTAGATACAGTGTAGAGTAGGCAATTTGAATTCATAAATGTGGCAGTTTGTGTCCTCCCAGCTGTGGACTCAACTGGCTGTGACTGCCCTGGTGGGACTGTCCATTGGTGAAGCAGTGCCCCAAGCATCATAGAAGTAAATAACCATTTTCTGAGTAGATTTAAGCCATCTCCACTTGGCATCATTATTAATCCGAGAATGAACCATCAGACAGGTCCTGGGCCCTAGGAGAGAACCTACTATTCTGCTTGTAAAAAGATAAAATAATAAACTGACTCCAAAGGACTCTGGAAGCTCATCTAAAAAAAGATGCTATTTACAGTAGTGGTGACTAACTGGCCAAGGAACAAAGACTCAGAGACTGTATTACACACCCCTCTTCCCAAGGCTCAGGTTCATTGAGGAGAAAAGGTGGAAAGAATCTAACAGAGACAATGGATGAGTTGGAAACATCTGGATACAGTGAGGCAGCTACACCTATGAACTGTTGTGACAGCATGTCCAAGACCTGTGCAAGCTCAAGCCAGAGTCAATCCCAGTATGGCGAGGGAAGCGAAGCACATAGTCCTCTCCTAGCCATGCAGCAAGTGGCAAATGCCGGCCAACCACCACACACCCAGAAATATTTGGGGCATCAAATTGGTCTCTCTCTCTCCGTGTGTGTGTGTGTGCGTGCGTGTGTGTGTGTGTGTGTGTGTGTGTGCACGCACGTGTGTGAACACTGGGTGCATGTAGAAGAGGGGGACCTGGGGAGAGCTGAGAGTATTGTGTGAATATGAACAAAACACATAACAAAATTTGAGATTTTAAAAGAACTAATGTGAAGAAATGTATTTCAAATAGCTTGAAAGATAAAATGTTTGCTTTACTCAATCAGACTCAACAACTTCCATTTTCAAATTGATTAATAAAATAGAAATTTTATTATATTTTGCATATCCTTATAATATGAAAAACAAAGCCAAAAGTTTAAAAACCAGTTTTACAGATGTACATGCTAATAACAATGGTTTAATACATTTGCAATTATATAAAATACATTATACAAAAGATGCCTAGCTTTTACATAAAGTGAATTAAATAAAGCATTCATATATTTCTATGATCTAAGTGCAATATGCACATACTTAGAAAAAAATACCAATTTCCTGAGCAACAATGCTGTAATTCAAAATCAGAAACAGTTCCATGATAATGCAGTGTTTAAATAACTTAACTCTCTAATACTCTAAGACTAGATCTCCACTTCTGTTTCTAACTATAGCCTTCGCATTGCAGTGAGGTAATGTCAGAAAATGTTTTTTACTAAAGACTAACAATTACTAAAGAGTGGTTCATTTAATGAACTTTTCACACCACCAAAAAGCAGAGTCCAAAAATAAAAATAAAATAAAAGTCAACAATCAACTCCATCAGAAAAGAACACTTGAGATTACATACTTCTTCCTAATCTATAACATGGCCAGCAGATCATAACCTGGTTTTGCAGACAGGATAGTGTTTAAATAATTATCCATTGGTTCAAAGCAAACTCTACTGTGTACAGCCTTCACACAGTCAAGAATTTGCCCTATACAATATCAGATTTTTCTTTCTTTTCAATTCCAAGTTTTTAGGTGAAGTAATAAACTCAGAGACTCGGTTCTGTGACGTTTACCACTGCATGCGCATATATGAACACATGAAAATTCAAGTCTCAAAGACAATTCAGGGCTTGAAGGTGATCCATAGTATCAAACAGTGACAACCGTGCTGATGTTGTCCAGAATACAATGTAGTTTGCAGTTGCCAGAATTTGCATAATCTGCAAATGTACATTTAATGTATTTTCAAAAATTCTAAATGCTTAAATTTTTTCTTTTAAAGATGAAAGCATAATTCTACACATAGAATTATATTCTATTAATAATTATAAGATATATAGGAAAAGGAAATTGCTTGGTTGTTTCCTAAGGACTTATGTTGTATTTCCTTCAAAAAAGATGCTCAAGACAGAAAAGATTTTAACCAGCAAATATACCTCCTCCTTTAAACATAAGTGATCAGACCCTTCAATTCCAATTCCAAGTAAAACCAGCTAAAACAGAATCACAACTCTGTAATTTCATCTGTTTGATGTAAACAGAGGTTATGTAGCCTGTTCTGCCCTGAAATCTGCATGTTTTTTACCCTAAAACTTGATTTTTTTTTTCAGCAGGCTTAATAAAGATAATGTAAACTGGCTGTGTTAACACTGAACATAATTAAAGATCACTCTTATTTCAAAATGCACATGGCAAGTTAAAAAATTATTTTAACTAAGATTTACTCAAATTTATCAAAATTTTCCTATTATTAAATAAAAATTTTTTTCTAAAACTGCTCTGATGTAAGGGGTTTAAAATGATTGACTTCCGTGTCTGTCTTTTTGTAATGCTTTTTCTTCTCAAAGTATATAAAATCCCAGATATAACAAATATATAATAATAATTCCTTGTATCAGGATTGGAATTTGTTATACAAGATGTCTAAAAAGCTGAAACATTGATTTAGGAAATAATGTCCAAAAAATGAGGTAATGTAAGATATTTTAAGATATGCACTTTATTATACAAAAACCATGTAATCCAGGCTCCACTCCCTACAGGTATAATTTTAACACACACTTGTTAGCCGAGTTGGCTGTCCCACATTAGATGTAGAAAATGCCACTGTGAAGCCCTTCTGACCGAGCCACACCCCTCTGGTGTGTTTCTCAGTTCGATGGTGCAGATTAGGTGGGGTGATCTAAACTGGACAGAGGTCAATAGATCACCAAACAAAGCAGTCTGCCTCCTCCTAATATCAAAGTACTGCTTCCTCATTTTTGCTTAATGAATCATTTCCTTCTGCAAGACTTCAGAGGCAGGTTGTACAAATCTGTTTTTACTCCATTAACTTATGCTTAAAAGTGAAGACAGACAAATTTACATAGCCTGTGAAATGATGGCCTATTCAGTAAAATCCGACACAGTGTTTTAACTTTGATTGTGAAGTATACATGAACTTATATAAAGTAGCATTGTAAGGCATTAAGTGTTAAGTAAGGCATGTTACTTACTATTTAGAACAGCAATAATCAGTCATAGTATGTAAAGAGGAATTTGCTTAATGTTTTTCTGTATAACACTTCATCAAAGAACTACAAAAGTGTCTTCAAATATCAAACATAAGTCTTTTTAAAAATAAGAAGTGGAAGTGAGGTTGAAGGGCTAGTCATAAAGGATTCCTTTTTTAAGGAATAGGTCTTGACCTATTTCAGTGTCCTTGTGATCATATGGGAAGTTTCCAACCCAAAGAAATTATTTTGGGGTCTTAAAATACTTCATCTATTTCTTAGCCTCTATTACACAAATTACAAACTACGTTTCCATATCTGTTTCTACACTTGCTTTCATAGTGCATATACTGGACATGTTTTTAAAGTTTCAAATTTGAGTGTTTCGTACTTGGTATTGGAATAATTTTAGAATTAAAACTTTTACACTTAGTATTTTGGTAGTAGCTATGGTATCAATTTTTCTTCAGTTGTAAGCATTTGGAATCCTTGACATGAACAACCTTAAATTAAAAAATAATCTTTTAAAAGATAAAATTTAAACACAGCTAATCTTGAATAAGAAAAATGACAGCATCTTGTAAGTCAGAATTCCCAGACATACATTAAATTAACTTCTGCTTTAAGGACTGATACAGCAGATGGACTGAGAGGTCTCAATAGCAAATACAGGTGTTATAGACAATCCATTTGTAAAAAGCTCAGGAGTTTTTAGAAAGGTAAAAACAAACCACTTCGATGTTCCTGGATTCTGGTTTTGAAGCAGTTGTCAATATGTGAGTCACCGTATTCCATATGCACACATGACCAATAACACTGATCGCAGCTCACCGCTACATTTTTTTTTTCTTTTTTCTTTTTTTTCGGAGCTGGGGACCGAACCCAGGGCCTTGTGCTTGCTAGGCAAGCGCTCTACCACTGAGCTAAATCCCCAACCCCTCACCGCTACATTTTGTGTGGAGCATCAGTCGAGTGCCTGAGGGTCTTGCCTATAGAGTCTGTGGTCATCCTGTTGACCAACAGGTATTCCTTTTGTTGGACCGATTGCATTTCCCGTCTCTCTGTGGTGTGATGGAGGTGTGGGTCCTGGATGCAAGTGCGAAGAGTCCACTGTGGAATGGTGGCTAACATCCGCTTTAGCTAAAACCTCATAATACAGCAAATAAAACACTGGTGTTATTATGCCCACTATCAACATTATCACGACAGCTGTCCACCAACCCATCCCCCAGTCTGCGCCGTAATACGGATCCTTTCGGTGAACGCTTTTGTTATCAGGCTCAAATCGGACCTGTTGTGCTGCTAAGGCGGACACTACTTCATTCAGGTTCTCCTTCTTGGTGTCTGTACACTTGACTATTTGCTCTATGTCGCGATCCACCTCTTTCAGGAAACTGCCGGCGGACTCGCTGGAAGAAGGAGGATCGTCAGCTGGCACAGTGTCCTGCTCTTGGAAATACGGAACAGGTGGAGGATGCAAAACTTGTCTTCCTTTCAGAGGATGAAGAGTTTCAGTCAAAGAACTAAACCTTTTAACTGGTATTTTGATAGACCTAAGCGCAAAAAAGTCTTGATCACTGATGAGATTGTTAACTCTTTTGATATCTGCTACCTGCAAAAAAGAAAAATGCAACATTGAAGGGAAGTCTAAAACTAGACCTTCATTCATTTCCTTACTGTGGAGAGAAAACAGTTCAATTATATTCTTACCATCAGTGCTGTTAGTTACCACACACAGAAGTAAGTTTCCTGTATGAGAATTGTAAACACTCAATTCATCTAGTGTTGGGAATCAATCACCAACAAGTCTGTATTATCGCCTAGATAGTAGTAAGAGTAGTTAATACTCACATGTTTGTATGATGTACAAAGAAAAACAGAAACACGTTTACTGGGAGAGTTAGAGACAGACTGAGGGGAACAGGCTAGACACAGGGAAAGATGGACGAGCGAGAGATGAAAAGCCAGAGATTAGGAAAGACTGCTAGTTAATTCCAGGCCGAGCCGAGCAATTCAGAGGCAGAGAGAAGCCAGACTGGGTAGGCAAGGCAGCTGCAGAGGAGTCGGAGCCAGGACAGCTGAGTTGAGCCAGCCAGCCGGGGTTCAGAGAGAACGAGAAGGGTGAGCCTAGTCAGCAGCAAGTCTCAGAGGCGGAGAACTTTCTAGGCCTAGATTAGATTGTAGGGAGGCTAGAGGCTTCCAGGAGTGGTGAGGTTAACAGACAGAGGCAGTGAGCCTCACAGACAATAAGAGGAGAATTGGAGACACATTTACAAGCGACCAACCCCTCCCCCGCACCTCCTCCTCCTAAGCTCATCAGTGTCAGCATTCCTGTTTCAGTTCTTAGTGGGCCCGGGATGATGACGCCGCCATACAAAAGGAAGCTGAGGAATGAAAACCTAGCACTCATCGCTTTACCTCATCAAAAACACGCCGACAGAGGACACGATTAACCCTTAAAGCTAAAGTGATAGTCTACTTTAACATACTATAAATAACTACCATAGTTTAACCTGAAAAAATATTACATAGAATAGCATGGCCATAGGAAGTTGTTTTTTTTTTTAAATCTTATTTAAACATATATACATACAGACATTTATATAGGAAACGTATGAAAATGTGTGTTCTTACTGAACAGTAGTATAAACAGGTCACCAGTTTCAAGTATAAAATATTTTAATTATGAAAACTCCTATAGATGGAAATATTAAACAGGAAAAGAATGATACAGAATTTCACACTATATGGTAAAAATAAAAGAGGGTTGCAGGGGCTCGGGTTAAAGCATGTGCTGCTCTTTCACAGGGCAGGGGTTTGGTCCCAAGCACCTGACTAGGCAGCTTACAAAGCTTGTAAGTCTAGCTGCAGGGGAACCGATGCCCTCTTCCAGCCTTGGCTATCTAGGGGTATCCACAATATGAAAAACGCAATTTCAGAATAGTACACAATATATAACAATATTAAGAACTACATCAATTCTTTATCAACCTCTAAATATGTCTCTGTATAGATTGAGACATATACAAGCAAAAAAAGAACGTACAAACACCCAAGTGACAGGCTGAACTGAGAGTAATTCAAGCACTCCCTTAAAATGTGACAAAGATCACCACAGGCATAGGAGAGCTCTGTGCAAAATGAAAAACTAGCAAAGCACAGAAAGGGAGAGGTAAGAGGACACAGAGTTCACTTCAATTCTGGTTGGTCTGATGAACAAATCGGTTATTCTGGATTGTATTAATCAAAATAAATTAAATGAAAACCTACCGTACAACAGTACTGAAGGGCTACTGCGTTTAGAGTGTCTCCTTCCTGTATATCTTTCGTTAATATAACGATGTCATCAAGTCTGTCTCTCGATGTGCTTCTCCGAACCTTCTCCTTTCCCCTGGACCGAAGTTCGTAGACTTCAGCATCTTCTTCCAACATGTCATTGTCTGTACAATTCCCAAAGGTGTGCACATGGCCACTGGCTTGAATTCCTGTGAGGGAAGCAGTCCGGTTCTGATTCCTTCCTGCCATGATGTTATATCTGGGGGAAGAAAAGAGGGAACGTTGAAATGCGGCTGATCCATTTCCATGATTTACACGCATCTCGCATACTAGACACTACTTTTCCCGATATTGCTTTAGTTCTATACAAATTTAGGTTCGGGTTCTGCAGTTGTTGAAGTGCAGCAGACAGTGGGGACAGCAGCATGGGAAGAGGTCAGCTAATGCAGGGCTGGCACTCTCCAATGGGACTCCTGTTCATCTGGACACTTGTACAACCCCAGGTTACTGGTATATACGGCAGGTGTACAATGCCAACGTTTACAGAGGATAAATCAGGAAGAACTTCATTTTAAACACATTGCTTGGCACATAATTTTACCATTTACTAAAGACAAAAGTAAATCTGAACACTGAGACAGTGTGCTTGTTTCTTTCTCTATCTCCGACTCAATCAGCCTTGCACACGGAACCGCTCAGTGGTTAATAGTGCTTGCTGCCAAGCCTTAGTTCATCCCTGTATCTCCATGCTGTCCTGTGGCCTCCAAATTCATGACGTAAGAATGCTGTAGGAAGACAGAACCTTGGCTGGGCATTTGGTTGTCCGCAGCATGCAGAGAACCAGCCGCACTTTCAGAGTTACCACGAATGACTCCAGTGCTAAGCAAGCAGTTTCACTTCGGTGCTAGCACACGATGTCCTATGGGCTTGACCATTTCAGAAACTGTCCAAAATCTCAAGCCAAATGTATTTAACCATTTCTTATGAAACCCACGTCAGATATCTTTAAACCTTTGCTTACAGTGTCCGCTGTTACAGTAGAACAGATGTCAGAGAACAACTCCAGACGCTCTATTCTCCCCCTCAGCCATGTGGGTTCTGAAGACGGACTTCAGTTCACCAGTGCTGGCAGCAAGAACCTTTGTACGCTAACTCATTTGCCAGCCCCCTAACATTTTTAAATCAAACATTGTTATACAATACTATCAAAAATACACTGGTTTGATATTTAAATGCTGAGAAATGACAGTAGAGAAATGCCCCACCTCTTTGTTTTGCAAGGGAAGCATTATGTTTCTATAGAGCAGGGAGCGTCCCCTGAAATCTGTTGGTTGAGGATGCCTCCATCAGACTAGCCTGTGGGCAAATCTGGGCAGGGTTGGGGATGTGGTAGGGGCATTTTCTTGATCAATGACAGATATGGAAGAGCCCAAACCACTGTGTGTGGAGATGTCACCTGAAGGCTGATGGTCCTGGGTTGTATAAAAAAGCAGGCTGAGCAAGCTACAGAAAGCCAGCCAGTAAGCAGCATCCTTCAGCCATCTTCTCTGAGTGCCTGCCTTGGCTTCCCTCAAGGATGGATGGGGATGTATAAGCCAAAGAAACCCAGTATGATGGTTTGCATATGCTCCACCCAGGGAGTGGCAGTATTAGAAGGTGTGGCCTTGTTGGAGTGGGTGTGTGACTGTGGTATGGGCTTTAAGACCCTCTTCCTAGCTGCCTGGAAGCCAGTCTTCTGCTAGCAGCCTTCAGATGAAGATGTAGAACTCTCAGCTTCTCCTTGATGATAATGGACTGAACCTTTGAACCTGTAAGCCAGCCCCAATTAAATGTTGTCCTTAAAAGAGTTGCTTTTAGTTGTGGTTTTCATCACAGCAACAGAAAGCAAACTAGGGCAATTACAATGGATCCCTCTAAGACAGCAAAAACAAATGTTAAACACACAAGTGTGTTATCTCATTGAAGATAAAATCTTCCAGCAACAAGGGAAAGAAAGCAGTGCCCAGGGGAGGAAGAAACTATTGAAAAGTTATGCCATGGACCCTTGAGTGCAAAATGACGTCTAGAAGGATAAACGGAAAACAACTAGAAACAAAATAAGAAAACAAACAATGGGAGGTTGGCAGGAAACAATCAAAACCCCAAAACTCAGACGACAAAGATGAGAGTCTCTATGTGAAAACATACCTAAGTTTCAAAACTATTTCATTTCATTAACTCCAAGCCTTAAAATCCAGTTTCTGACCTTGCTTTACGGCAGCACTATGCTGCTTTAAAAGTTAACAATCTCTACTTAGCTGATTGACTAGTAGCTATGCACTAGTCGCTTGTTTCAGCTGCTCCCATGGGTGCTACATTACTTACTGCCAAAACCCACTCCTAATTTAACAGACCCAAGCTAAAGAAAGCCCACATTTCACATCTCAGTATCCGTTTAGTCAGGATCATACCTGTCTCTACATACCTGTTTCCACTTTGTTACCTAGGTCTTTTCTAAAAACAAAACAAAACAGCAAAACAAAGAACCCCACATCTTCAATGGAGAGGGTATCTGTCAGTCTTGTGGAATCAGTACCAAGCTGCATAAATACATGAACAGCCTCTGCAAGTATCCGTTTCGGATCCTCACAAGCCGTCCGTGAGCAGAAAGGATTCCATAGAAAGCAACGCATATAGGTGGTTATGTTGCCTTACGTATGCTGTCCCTCTAAAGCGCTCTCCCTTGCATTCTTAGTACAGGTATCTGAAATTTACTCAAGAATACCTAGAAGCTATTGGAAACACTATTTATATACCAGTCTTTTCTTAACTAGGACTCCAGACATTTTCCTGCATCTCATTCTATTCCTCTAAAACGAGAGAAAAGCAGAATAAACAATCTGGACACTCATGTTTGACTCACTAAGAATTGGCTGTGTTCATCTGTAATCCAAGTGCCAAGCTACACTTTGGCCCAGGCAGGTAATGACATGTACAAACTACCACAGATTAGAGTGCACAATATACCAGTCACCAGCCTCAATTCTCTTTTCCTCCCTGAATTCTCTCTGGACTCTATGGCTTCAGAAAACTAGAACATGTTGCATACAGCACCGCTGACAAATGTTCTGAAAGTGCTCATCAATGGATACAGTGAGTGTGTTTTCATCCACCCGGTCTAGACCGGAAAGCAACTCCCTAAACCCTTAGGTGCTACATAGTAATTGCTGCTGGGTATTTGGTCTTGACCTTAGGCAGGGAGTTAACAGAAGACTCACAGGGCACAAGCCAGTTCAGCACTTAGGACAGAATTACCCCGATCCAATTCACCAGGGTCAATTTTAAACCAAAGCATCAACGAAACTTCCTCCTTGTTCTACTCCACTCGCTTTTATTTTTATTTTCATTTTCCTTTTCCTCCGGACGTCCCCCGCAAAAATTACATCTCTGTTTTATAAGTTGCAGCATCAGATGGGGACGCTTCGGAGCAGATGCTACGGGGACAGAGTGGCCCGGAAAGAGCTGCCCAGAACCGGGAGGTTAGAGTCCTCCCTGAACCAGGGACGGCGCCCCACGGTGACCCCCGTTCGACGTCGTGCCCCGCCCCGCCCCCCAGCCACCGTCACCTGTCTTCTAGCAGGGGCGCGGCGACACGGTTATGTACGCCACCACAGCCGCGGCCCCGGGGAAGTTCATGACCGACTCCCGGTCCTCGGATGTCTGGGTCCGCTTCTGCCACTGTCGCCGCCTTCGCCGCTGTCGCCGCCGTCCCCGCCTTCCGCACCGACAGCCGCCGCCACGTCCGCAAACCTGCGGTGCGTCATCGCGTAGAGTAGGCGGAGGTGCGAGGGCGCGGGCGGGGGCGGGGAACCCAGAACCGGGCGGCCAACCGCAGGCACACGCCAGCACGCAGGCGCACCGATGCGACGGGGGCGGGACCTTTAGTCAGCCCTGCCTCTAGCCCCGCCCCCTCCGGGGCAGCCGACGAGTTGGACCCTTGCTGATTGTGCAAGGGGGCTAAGGAACGTACGGAGGGGAGGACATGCATGGGGAGGAGCCAATGGAGGGCCGCTGTGCATTTCTTCATGCCCCGTGTCTGTAATTTTCATCTTGGTGGGGCAGAGGAAAGCAAAAGCACTGGGTTTACGTCCGTGCTTTAGGAAATCAAACTGTGAGCCCTAGAGCAGCATGAAGGCAGACCTTGGGTCCCTACGTGAGCAGAGTGAGTCACTTAGAGCCAAGCCAGGGAAGGGTTTGTCCGAGAGCTGCACACCAAAGGCAACAAGGTTACCAACGACTTGTAACCTAGTTGGATTTGAAAATCAACAGGACGTCTTTGGTAGTTAGTGTTTGCACTATCTGATGTCAGTGAAATAAATACTTCATGTCTTCCGACTTAATTTATATTAGAAATTTGCTGAAGGGGTAGGGTATTTATGCAAATGATGTATGGCATTTTAACAGTGCGCCTGGTGATTTGTGTTGACTAGGGACACTACAGTTGACTAAATGCTTACCCATTTAAGTCAACATTGCTTGAACTCCGGATGTTCCGCACTTTACTGGAACGCTGTTCCAAACCTTTTCCAATGGGTTTTGTTTGTTTGTTTGTTTTGTTGGTTCCTTGGTCGGTTCGTTTCTGGAAAGTACGTCTACCAGGACTGGGGTTTTTACTTACATTGCAATAGGTGCCTGTGTGAAAGGATAGGCACTGTGCTGGACAATGCTGTAAACTCCAGGCAAAGACAACTGGGAAAAAAGTTTGCCAAGCTGTTCTGTGCGCTCTTGCCCCTATGACACCGCTGTCTGTAACCATTTATCACGGAGACATTTTCTCATCGGGAGACAAAGGATATATTCCGTCCTTGACGTGTAGGGCTTCACCTCTTCAGTTCTCATGAATGTTAATGGGATGCAACTTTCTTCTTGCAAGTGGGTTACTTTTCTTATTTTAATGTCAATAGGCCATGGACTCCTTGGGAGAGTCTGGGGGATAGAATGAATTCCAAGCATTTCTTCAGGGCTGCTACCTGTTTGCTTTGAAGAAACATTCTACATGATATCTGCAAAGCTTTTGAATGATTATTTGTATCTTACTAAAATCGTGTATTTTATTTGTTTACAATGAGGCCACGATATGTGCATATTTTATTATTAAACTATTACAAAAGAAGCCGTTAGCTACAAATGTTGGCTGCGTTCCAAAAATGCTGGCCAATAAGAACAAGTATTTGTCTTTGGAAACGAGGGTGTTCTCAGCAATCTGAAGGGCAAAAGGAGTAGCTTTTCCAGATCTCATCTGATATGTTGTCCATTAAAATGTTGCAGTTGAAAGTACATGTCTCTAGGAATTGGTGTTTTTGTAGCCAACATTTAGGTTGAGACAAAGTAAATGCAGTGTTGTATAGAATTAATTGATACAACTTGTGAGACACCCTTTGCTAAAATTCATTAAAATTAAAAATAAAGTTAACTAGAACACAATTTTGCTGAGTATGTACCTTAAATTCACTTACAGATAACAACTGAATCAGATTTAACAAATAAGTTGAGGAATGTTTATCACATTAATGGTCAAAAGGAAAAATAATCAGAGTGTTCATCAAGAGCTAACTGGATCCTTTGGGTTCCTTAAAACAATGTTATGTTTGATCAAAAGATTTAGGTTTCTCTTTCTTTACAGATCTATTAATAAATTTGTCTACAAAAAGGAATATGTACAAGAAATGTATTCCAGTCATTGCAGATTTAGTTGTTTTATTTTTAAAAAAGCACAAAATCCTGTGTATCAGGACATGTATTTGGAGCAGAGAACCCAAATAAAACTCCAGACATGGTTGCATGTGTGCCTGTAACTCAGTGTTGGGGGCCCAGGAGAGTGAATTCAGGAGGACCACTGAGGCTTGCTGGCCACCAGTCTAGCTTCAAAGTTCAGTAGAAACCTCTGTCTGGGAGGGAAAAGACAGAAGGACAACAGGACACCTGTCTTAGTTAAGGTATCCATTGCTCTGACAAAATACCATGACCAAAAAACAAGTTGGAGAGGAAATGGTTTGCTGTTGTCATGGAAGGAAGTCAGGACAGGAACTGAAACAAGGCGGGAACCCAGATACAGGAGCTGATGCAGAGGCCATGGAGGGGTGTTACTTACTGGCTTGCTCTCCATGGCTGGCTCAGCCTGCTTTCTTATAGAACCCAAGACACCAGCCCAGGGATGGCCCCACCCACAATGGGCTGGGTCCTTCCTCATCAATCACTAATGTAAACAAACACCTTACAGGACTGCCTATAACCCCATGGTATGGGCTCATTTTTTTAGTTGAGGCTCCTTCCTCTCAGATAACTGCAGGTTGGGGGATATTTATGACTATGCACATGTAGAAAGATTCCCAAAATATATTTTAAAGATTAAAAAAATACAGTTACATGAGAGATACGGTGTGTTTTCCTTTGGGATAAAACTTAAATGCACATGTCCAACTTTATTAGCAATAAAATATTAAGAATACATACAGTGTATGTTGTAATAACTAGACATGGTACCCCAGAGCTAACTGTGCATGTCTGAATTATTTTTAAGTTGTTTGGAACTTTGTATCTGAGGGATGCATACTTGAAAAATATTTCAATTCTATCAGAAATTAATGCCATTGCCGAGGTCTCAATTAGTTTTACATTGCTTCCTGGGCCCCTGGGGCTAACTTCTTTCAGCCCTGTATTGCCACTCTCTGCTACTTTCTATACCTTTTTAGAAGCAAATCTGGAAAACACGGCTGCACATTAAAGAAACGGTGAAGTTAATTCTGAATGGATTATAGAGTGAAATCTAAAACGCCTTCAGTTGTAATTTTCAAACAATTTACATAGAGAAAACACTACTGCCTCTCTTCTTCAGACATCCTGAAGGTAGAAAATAAGTCACTGCTTTCTTTAAATCTATTATGCTGTTGTGGTAGATGGAATCCTTACTTGCCTCTCACCCTATAGTTTTAAATATGGTGATTATTATAATCATAGTTTTGCTACATATAGATGAAAGAAGAGTGAAATATACTGTGGGACTATAGAGAATCTTTTAAAAGCTTGTAAGCCATTTAGGGAGATTAAGTATGACTCAAAAATAACCATCTCCAATGTCTCCAGCTATCCAGATTTTATTAGATAAAAACTAGTATCCCAAGCACTATTCTTAAGGTAGGCAGTAGAGATAGATAGGAATAGTTATATGCCTATAACTAAGTAGGTCACCTATTAAAATTCCTTTTTTCTAATGGTCTTTATAAGAACTATGGTCACACAGGCAAATCATAAATTAATGCTCCTAGATTCTACAGCACACTTAAGTGTATGCCTACTGTTTAAATATCAGCCCATGCCCAGACATAACACACCAAGCCAACATGGTTCCACGTGGAGAGGTTTAATGAGAGAAGAAGAGGAGAGGAGAGGAAAGGCTGGCCATGAGCACATGGAGGGAAAGGGGGGGAGGCAGAGAGAAGGGACAGGGAAGAGGGGAAGAGCAGGGAAGCAGAAGAACCAGAGCGAGGGAGGAGTAAGAGGGAGGGGAGGGGGCAAGCAGTCCTTTACAGTCGCGCACAGCTGGCTGTTGCCAGGCAACTGTGGGGCGGAGCATACCTGGCTGTTCCCAGGTAGCTGTGGCGTGGAGCTTAGACAGAATACCAACACCTAACCTTCCCAACACTTAGCCAAGATGTTAGAGAGAATTCAGTTAAGTCTACTCCACTGGGGGGGATGAGCCATCCCTTCCTCTGAAACTGGTTCAGGACAGAAGGTGAAGGCAGAGAGTGTTCACTCAGACAGAGGTGCTCAAAAGAGAATGCAAAGGTGGCTGTCTCAGGGTTTCACTGCTGTGAACAGACACCATGACCACGGCGAGTCGTATAAGGCACAACAGTTAATTGGTGCTGGCTTACAGGTTCAGAGGAGTTTCAGTCCATTTTCATCAAGGCAGGAGCATGGCAGCCTCCAGGCAGGCATGCCACTGAAGAGCTGAGAACTCTACGTCCGGTTCCTAAGACAAACAGGAGAAAACTGACTTCCAGGCAGTTAGGAGGACGCTGTCTCAAAGCCCACCCACCATCACAGTGACACACTTCCTCCAATAGGCCATACCTATCCCAACAAGGCCACACCTCCTAATAGTGTTAATCTCTGGGCCAAGCATATTCAAACCACCACAGTGATCATCTAGCTAGAGGTTCTAGGGCTGAAGTGGCACAGCCAAGAGAGTTAAAGGTAGGAGGCATCGACTTGTGTCTGTCTATGCAGACCTCATCTGCTGGACCTGGGACCTGAACACAGTCTAATGTTGTAAACAGCCTTACTTCAGTTTCAGTGTACTTTTACACACGGATAACAAAACGAGCCATGATCCAATGAAGGTCATTTGTGTTGAGAAAAAGATGTAAATAAATCCTAGTAAGCATATGCTAAATATTAACAGGGAAGGCCTTTCCCAGAACTTTCTCAGGATAAACAATTTAAATGAAACTGTCTGGTACACACCGTAGATTAGATCTGAAAAGGCTCTGAAACAAGGCAGAAGGCCATGTCCAGATTCAGGGTCCACTGACCAGATCGGGTTCTATAACTATGATGTCCAACGAGAATAATTGCGTCTTGGGCTGGAGAGACGGCTCAGCTGTTCAGAGCACTGGCTGATCTTCCAGAGGTCCTGAGTTCAATCCCCAACAACCACACGGTGGTCACAATGATCTATAATGGAATCTGATGCCCTCTTCTGGTGTGTCTGAAGAGAGTGACAGCACACTCATATACATTAAATAAATAAATCTTTTTTTAAGAAGGCATAAACATGTCTTATGAATTGAATGTAAATGTTTGTCACAGGAGGCACAAAATCGCATCCAAGAACAATCCAGGAAACAGAAAGAATCTGAGTTAAAGGGCTTGCTACCTTTCCCCCTGGAGCCTTTCTCACAGTTCCCTAAGGCATTATTCTGCTCTAAGCCTTTCCAGGTTGACACTGCCTTACTAAGAACCTCTGAGAAACAAAGGCAGAAATTACAAAGCAAAACTTAAAGTGTCCATGCTCATGTTAAAAACTACACAGCTGACTGGCAGTACTGGCCTATAATCCCAGCTACACAAAAGGTTGAAGCAGGAGAATGAAAAGTTCAAGGATACACTGGGCTGGGGGTGGGGTGGGGGTTGGGATGAATGAAGGACACTACCCAAAAACTTTAAAAATGACCTGAAATGACCTGAATATGGCTGGCTATGCATTTCAGTAGTGGATAGCTTTAAGTTAGTATGGGTGAGACCCTAAGTTCCCTGCCCATTAGAGGGGGCAGAGGGAGAAAAGGGAGGAAGGGGAGAGAGAGAGAGAGAGAGAGAGAGAGAGAGAGAGAGAGAAGAAGAAGAAGAAGAGGGAGGGGGGGGGGGGGGGGGGGGGAGAGAGAGAGAGAGAGAGAGAGAGAGAGAGAGAGAGAGAGAGAGAGAGAGAGCGAGCATGAGCATCATCATTCTGAGAGCTGTTGGAGGAACAACAAAGATGCCAGGTCTGCTGGAGTGGTTTGCCCATAAGAAAGGCAGGAGATGAGTCGCATTGAAGGGACTTTTAAGCTACCAAAAAAATGCTGAAATACAGTGGAAGGACTATTCTGAGGGAAGGCCATCATTTCCTGATTCCAGCAAAGTCAAGAATAGTGCCAAAGGGCATTTGTTTTTAAGAGGGCTGGTATAGTAAAAGTTTATCTTTCAAAGACATGATTTAAAAGATAGGCTTTCTTCATCTTTGTAAACTAAACACTTGTAGTACGCTGAAGTCTGCTGTATGATCTTAAGAAGAATAATAGCAGGGATGTGACTCAAATTCCCATTAACACAAATAGAATCCCCCCCTTAAAAAACAGATCTGCAAATAAAAAACACTCTAAAAGAAAGTAAGTCCTTTTCAAAACAACAAAAAAATGAGTTTCTGTGCTTGTTCTTAGCACATTGTTTTTGGATTTTGCTATAACACACTTTTCTGAGTGGAAAGAGGGCCAGTTTCTCTACTCTTGTTACACCCAACTGAGCAAATCTAAGTGCGAAACATGCTTTGAAGTCAGTGGGCATGCTTTGCTTCAAATAACTCTGAGGGGATTTAGAAGCCAGATAGGATTAAAGCTTGGGAATCCAGGGGAATTTCAGCTCAAACTATAAGGTAAATAATAGAAAACATGGTGGGAAGTCAGACTGAAAAGTTAACTCAGACCCAACACTTGCTAATCTGTCTTAGTTACAATCATTGTCAAAGAGAAAACCCAAGTACAGAGTCACTTTGTGTGAAAATATTATTGTTTGACAGGCAAAGACATAAAAATCAACCCACAATCTGTAAAACAATGAAACTAGTCCTTTCTTCTCTTGTTTTTATAAGAGAATAGGACAGTGTTTGGAGGTGAATATGGTGGGAATTCACAAAAGAATTTACATTATCCCCCCCACCCCTGTTATTCCTGTATAACTTCCATGAGTCATGTTCAACTTTCTTCCAATACCCACCTCAATTAAAATCATGGTGCCATAAAAGGCACAGTCTGAACTCTTGCACATCGTGAGTAGTGAGAGCAGCAGATGCATAGCTCAGGGAGAACAGTAACAAGGAAAGGAAGATAGCATCAGCAGGCCATGGTGGCACACAGCTTTAGTCCCAGCACTCAAGAGGCAGAGGCAGGTAGATACCTGTGAGTTTGAGACCAGCCCCATCTACAGAACCAGTCAGAAGAGCCAGGGCAACACAGGGAAACCCTGTCTCAGAAAAGCAAAACGAACCAACAAAGCCAGAATGCCACATCAAACTCTTGTAATATTCCTGAATTAAAGCAGTCTGTGCGAAACACTGATAGCCATGGCAACTGCTGTCCAAGTGTGATTTACGTGTTCCTACCAGTCCCCAAGATTCCCTTATTAAATCCCCCTGTCGTAGCAGTCTCCTTCTGAAAATATTTCGTACCTTTGAAGTGACTGTATGTTTGCTATCTATGTCTTATATGACCTGAGACCGTTTAAAACTGTGTATGTAACATGCTATACTCTAGTGACTCAGGCTGCTTATGTTTATCCTGTCTTAAGAGGACAACGTAATCACCCTTCATTATGCCTTGGATTTCTCATTCAATCAACTTTTACAACCTCCAATAAATGCACCAATTTAATCTTCTTTTTTTTTTCTTTTTTTCGGAGCTGGGGACCGAACCCAGGGCCTTGTGCTTGCTAGGCAAGCGCTCTACCACTGAGCTAAATCCCCAACCCCGCACCAATTTAATCTTAAACCATGCACTCTACCTTGCCTTTGACCCAAAATAATACCTGTGTGTGGTGGCAACTGTGTGCTGAAAGTAGCTGACATGTGGAAAGCAACCTTAAAAAACAAATCCCATGAAGGTGGGACGCAACGTGGGATAGAGTGATAAAGTCTGGGTGCAGCTGGAGGTCAGTGAGGTCACTTCCTCCCTTGTAACATTCTGTTAAAGATCTGTGAAAACACATCCCTCGCTCCATCCCTACACCATGCCTTACGTGATGTTTAATAACTATCGACCAAAGCCCTTTGATAGGACAAGTAACAAAGACAGGAAACAGGGACGGGTCAGACACCACAACAGATACCAGACAGGCCAGTCACCACAAACTAAACACAGATGTACAGGGAGAGAACCGGAGAGTCCAAATTGGGGCTCACTCTTGGTCTGAACTACTACAAGAGAAAGTCTTCCTTGTTTGTTTGTTTGTTAATGAAATATTGGAAATCTCAAGTACTGTCATAGTTATTTTCAAGACTTGTCAGGATTCCCTACCTTGATATCAGTCACTCTCATAGTTAACCCTTAGCACAAAGTAAGGTGGATAAACGAAGTCTCTTAGTGGTCACTGCCTTCTCCATTCCTCTTTTTCTCAATAAAACATAAGTAAGGGCTCTCTGGATATATCTCAATGGTAAAATGCTGACCACACATGCTTGAGAGCCTGGCTTTAATCTCTAGCACCAGTAGAGTATATATAAATATAAATAAAAAAACTTCTAAAAATTGATGTATACTTCTGAAGTTCCTTGATTAAGCAGTTTTTAAAAATCTACTAAGGATCTGGAGAGGTGGCCCAGCAGTTCAGAGCACTTTCACTCTGCACAAGATCAGTTTGGTCCTCAGCCTATATCCTGAGGCACACGACCTTTTGGGAACCTAATACCCTCTTCTGTCCTCCAAGGCCATCTGCACACACATGCATATACATAACACACATACACATAAATTTTAATACAATAAATCTTTTCAAAATATCTATTAGATCTCAACCTCTGAATGCATGGAATTTTGTTCTTTGAGATGAAATTGTAAATATCCACAAAAGCCTTCAGTTTTGCATCAAAATATAGTGGTTACCAGAAAAAAGCTCTGGTACCAATTCATGCCAAGCGTGAGGAAAAAGTCTTCATCACACACTATTATTTTTAATAGAACTGAGAGAGCAACCAATTGTTTGTCCAGTGCCCAAAGGCCCTGAAAACATATAAACATTATATGGACTGAATAGGTAGTATGTATGTATGAATGTATGTATGTATGTATGTATGTATGTATGTAATAACAGTAATTGGAAAAAAAAAGGCCATAAATTTGAAGAAGAGCATGAGGGATATTTGGAGATCAGAAAGGAAAGGAAGAGAGAAATATAATTATATTATAATCTCAAAATTTAAAATAGAAAACTGAGTGTTGGGGTGGTGCTGATGCTAAGGAACTGTTCTCCAATTGGTTCTTGATCTGTCAGTAAAAAAGTCAAGGGCCAATTGCAGGGTCCCTGGAGGAAAAAGAGAGATGCGAGGAAGGAGGCGGAGTTTGTCATGCTTAGGAGAGAGAAGAAACAAGCAGCCATGTGCGTTCTTGGGAGGAGCAGAGACACAGGCTGCTCCTACAGGCAGGTGGACAGGGATGTTTAGCAGGGACTAGAAATGTCATGGCAACTAAAGTTTAGGGCATGTAAGAGGAGCCGAGACAAGAATATTGTTAAGGGAAAGCTTTCCCAGGAGGGAGATAGTAGCAGTCAGCAATTGTACCAAGAAGATGAGTTGAAAAGTAACAACTGTGTATCTTTTATCAGTGGATTCAATGGAAGCTGCATGGGGATGGAAGTGCAGCCAGTTTGCAGAGCTAAGGTGGGGTATCCTAAAGCTTGCAGCAACTGAGGGTAGTGTCTGTATCTGTAGGGTGGATCTTTCTAAACACTTACATAATAAACCATTTACTTACTGTCAAATGGAATATGACAATACCTGCTAGCATTAATAGAATTCACATTTTCAAGCAGAACATATTTTAGAAAACTTTTTACTGTTTGTGAAGTTGTTAGGCTCTCAAAACTAAAATAATTTTGTGAGGAAATTGACATTCATAACAGCAGTGAGATATTTGAGAAAAACGTGAAATTTGTCAACATGTGGGAAATATGTACAACCCAGTGAGCCAATAATTTGCAAACAGGTAATGCATTGATACTACAAAATCGTCCACAGATAAGAGATTCCATCCAACCGGAAGGTCAAGGTATTTCGCTATTGCAGTTTGAATGAGAATGGCCGCCAGGGATGTATGATTGAACGCGTGGTCCCTGTTGGTGGAACTGCTTGGGAAGCATTAGGAGCTATGGTCTTGTTGAAGGCGGTGCATCACTGGGGGTGGGGTTTGAGGGTTCAAAGGTTGTTATCCATAGTGTGCTCTCTGCCTGTTGCTTCCAGATCTGGATGTTCCTGTCACTCTTCATGTGCTCTGCCTTCGCTAAGCCTCTGGAGCCATAAGCCAAATAAAATGCCTATTTTATAAGTTGGCCTGGTCATGGTAATTTGTCACAGCAACAGATAGGAAATGACGACAGATATGGCTAAGCAAAGCAAGCTTGCTGGTATGGCTTCAGGTGCTCCATCACAACTGGCCTCTATAAAATTACCATTTATTGAGTTTTGGCATGGTATCAAAAAAGGAAAGCCAAAGTTATAGGAAAAAACCTATTACATCTCTTTCTCTATTCCAACTATAAGTTCTTGGGAAATCAGATTCAATTTATATGTTTGAGTCAAGATTAGAGGAGGCCAGAGGAATGCAGAGTGAACTTGACGTATCAATAACGCACATAAAGCTGACTAACACAGAGGAGCCACTGTATTTCCTTAGAAATTCCTAGGAGACACTAGGAACGCACCTCTACTTTCAATAGCGTCACAACAAGGAAGCAGCATGGTCCGTTCAAGACATGCGCACTAAAACAGTACAAATAATGCTGAAGGAAAGACACAGTCAGTGACAAGGATTTCGTATCACGACGCGGGCATTACTTTTGAAAGACGCTGATTCGATATGATCCTTGTTAAGATGTCGATTCCATTTTTTTTTGCTAATTTTTAAAAATTAAACGGTTTTGTTATTTGACAATATTGAGCATGAGAATGTATTCTGATTCATCTCTCCTCACACCTTTGTGTATCCCCTTACCGTCCCACACCCATGATCCCTACTGGTCACGTTCTGAGAATTCTGACTTTTGGGTTCGTCTTATGACCAATTTCATTGTATCACAGCCATCTGTGAGACCTACGAACTGGGGTTATTGGTGGGTATACAACTGAGAGCAGTGATCTGTCCATGTAAGAGTCTGTCAGTAACAAATGGTTAAACGATTATTTTTTAATCAGCATTGATTAATTTTGCATAAAGATGGATCTCACTATGATGCTCCCACATGTGTACATAATCTCTTTTGATTATATTCACTCTCCACTACTCTTTCTTGCCCGTCATTCATGCTAATGCCCTTCCTTCTCACAATCAGACCTCCTCCTACTTTTACAGTGTGTGTGTGTGTGTGTGTGTGTGTGTGTGTGTGCGCGCGCGCGCGTGTGTGTGATACTGAGCTTGATCGGTGTTGCTTACAGGAACATGGCTGGGGAGTGGCTTACAGGTCAGTGACAGGAGTCTTATCATTGCCTATCTCACTGAAGGAGCTATGATGGCTGGACAGTATTGTGAACGCAGTCCATGTCACTAAATCTGCACATTTTGAAATGGTACCTTTTCGGTGGTAGGTATGTTAGTACAATGGAAAATAAATATAGCTATTTTCTATAACACAGATATTCAAGAGATTTTCAAAATAACAAATGATGCCACTGATTTCACTAAAAATCTTCACCTCAGTAGTGCATTTTTCTAAAAATATGTCATTTCTCCTTAGGTGAACTGAGTGTTTTAGTTAATAAATATGTATTTGAAAATGCTCTAAACTGTAAGTTTTATGATTAGATAGATAGATAGATAGATAAATGGATGGATGGATATGACTTACATCTTTGGGTTTTAGGAACACAATGGCATCTCAAAGAGGACCCTGCTGTGAAGTGCCACCTGAGTGCTATTCAAGCCAAGGCACTATCGAGGTCTTCGGGTTCAGAAGGCTCTCTGCTAATATTAGTCAGTTGTGAGTATAAATGTTGCAGCATAAATCATAATTAGGAAAAAGTCCTACCAATCATACTAGTGACTAATAACTACGTACGCTGAGGGGCTATCACATTGAACAATGTAAGGGCTGAACAAAAGAAAACCAGAGGGTGGTGGTTTGAATAAACATCTCTTCCACAGGCTGGGGTCTCTTAATACTTAGCTCCAGTTGGGGGCGCTGTTCGGGAAGGTTGTGGACACGTGGCCTTGCAAGCAGAAGCACATGGCTGGTGGAGGAGGAGCTTTCACAGAGCATAGACTTGCCTCGGCTCACATTTGCTCAGGGAGGTTTCTGGTGTGCAGTGATGAGCGCGGAGATTTAAAGATGGTCCGGTGCCGAAAATAAGTGACCGCTGAATGCGCGACCATAGATGGGACATCTCCCTCCAAAGCCTGGGGCCTGCTGTGGAGAAGAGAGCAGAAAGAAGGTAAGAGAGGAGGAAGTGGAGTTTGAGAAAGAATAACGCCGTCTCTGCCCCCCTTTTCGGCTTACAACCTGGAAAATGTCCAACTAGGCAAGTAATTAATTCTTGGAGCTTAAAGAGGAGGTTAAGCTTTGCTTTTCACTGTCTGAGAAATGGAACAGCATGTTAATGTTTGAAAAATGAATGTGGGGAAAGAAAACAAAGGGTTGGGAGTGGAAGGCACACATCTTTATTCCAGAACCCTGGAGAGGAGGCAAGTGAATCTCTGTGAGTTCAAGACCAGTGTGGTCTACACAGTGAGTTCCAGGACAGCCAGGGATACATACAGAGACCCTGTCTCAAAAAACTAAAAGAAAAAAAAAAGGAGAAAAGAAGAATAAGAACGAAAGGAAAGGAAGAAAGAAAAAAAGAACAAAATGGAAAGAAAAGATGTAGATGGGGCATTGCAGCCAGAGCTCAGGCAGTTGAACGGTTGTACAGGAAACAGTGCCACATTTATTTTTCTCTGTCAGATCAGTACATTTAGACCATCCTCCCATTCCAGCCTTCTCTCCCTTCCACAGTTTCTATGATCGGCCACCTTCTAATTGATTTTACATTTTATTTGCAGCACTGGGCTTTCCCCTGGGTCCTCAGAGGACACTAGATGTTTCTGATCGGACTTTGGAGACCAGAGGCTCCAGTACTCACTCCATCCAGTTCAGCTCCAGCAGCCGCTAATCCCGTTCTTTGATCCCACACCCTCCCACTGTGCCCCAAATACCTGCCTTGGGCTCCATGGCATCACCATTTTGAGATGCAAGCACACTTCTCAGCTTCTTCCCACACACAGGAGTATTTTTCTCTCATTGTTTAAGTACAGAAAGGTGTACGTGATATGAAGATTATAGATGTAAAGATAAAGTGTGTAAAGATTAGCACGCTTGCTTAGTCCTAGGCAAGGGCTGGGCATTTAAAATGTCGTTTTCTTAAAAAAGAATGTTCACAATCATGGGTTTCTGATATGACCAGTCACAAAATGAGTCTAGTTTTCAACCAAGCACTTACTGAGTACCTTTCAGTTCTCTTTGGAATACATTCAGAGCAGAGCACATCCCTACTGTGTGAAGAGGAAACTATGGGTACGCGTAACTCTAAAAGTTTTCCTTAACTAGTGGAATGCAGGGACATTAAGTAATTTACTTGGTTTTTGGAATCATTTAAATAAACTAAGGTAAGTAAAATAATTTATCAAACATACTTTTTCCTACTGCGTGACAATGACAAGGAACAGAACAGACTGTCACTTTATATCAATTATAAATTGATAGCAATTTCTGACATTTTTGTAATTATTTATCATGGTAAAATATGTTTCAAGCTCTTCCTATAAGTGCAGGCGACCTGTGAAGATGGTTCGCTACTCCCTTGACCCAGAAAAACCCACAAAGTCATGCAAATCAAGAGGTTCAAACCTTCCTGTTCACTTTAAGAACACCCGGGAAACTGCCCAGGCCATCGAGGGTATGCATATCCGCAAAGCCACCGAGTATCTGAAGGATGTCACTTTAAAGAAGCAGTGTGTGCCATTCCTGAGGTGTAATGGTGGAGTCGGTAGGTGCGCCCAGGCCAAACAGTGGGGCTGGACACAGGGGCGGTGGCCAAGAGAGTGCTGAACTTTTGCTGCACATGCTTAGAAATGCAGAGAGTAATGCTGAACTGAAGGGTGTGGATGTAGATTCTCTAGTCATTGAACACATCCAGGTGAACACGGCACCTAAGATGCGCAGATGACTTTACAGATCACATGGCCGGATTAACCCATCCATGAGCTCCCCCTGCCCCATTGAGATGATCCTCACTGAGAAGGAACACATTGTTCCAAAGCCAGAAGAGGAGGTTGCACAGAAGAAAAAGATATCCCAGAAGAAACTGAAGAAACAAAAACTCATGGCACGGGAATAAATTCAGCATAAATAAGTGGAGATAAAGTAAAAAAATGTGTTTCAAGACTCCGCCTAATGTTGTTTTAATGTCACTATTATGGTAGTATTTCCTTACTGTAATACTTTTCCATTTTAATATATTTGTTTTTCTTTCTCACGGTTTTCCGTTACTTCACACTGCCAGTAGAGGGCCGAGATTGTCTTGTTGAGCTCACTGGAAAATAGAAAAAAAAAAAAAAATCCACACATGCATCTGGTTATAATTTGCCCTTCCTGCTCTCCGCTTGCACAATTCAACTTGATGCTGTATAATTCCCCCTTCTTTTCTTTTATTCTACAAGGGGCGGAGCCACCACAGAACGATGAATACTCTCATGCCTTTCAGATTCCTCAAAGCGGCAGCCTTCACATTCCTTCCTATTGATACTGCGTTTGGCAGTGGATGAAGGGACACAGTGAAAGTCTGCTCATAATTGGTTTTATTTGGGAAAGATTTTCTTTTGAACTAGCGGCCACCAGTGATTTTATAATTATCAGAAGTTAGCTATTTCAGCACTTCTTGTAGGAAATACTCACAATTCGCTATCTCACTTTGGAAGAACAAAGTGTAAAATGGAAGGAGAAAGAGAATAGACAGTTGGTGAGCACGAGCGAGCTCCAATTTGTTTGGGACCACTCCGCGGGATTGCTGTGGGCAAGCCCAGGCTGTGCTTGTCTGCACAGCAGTCTTTGAGCACAACATTAATCATCCTCTTACTTCTCGGAACTTTACACTTTTTAAGAAGAAAACAATAGGGCAAATCTAGTGTGTCTTTCCTCATACTATCTGACGTCTAACATCTGCAGACAGCACAGCAGAGCTTACTGAGCAGTTTTTCCTGTGTTTCAATATGAATAGAACAGCGGAACACCCCAAACTCATCTCCGTGCTACATGAACTAGGTACCCACAAGATACAAACTTTGCAAAGCGCTGCACGATGCCCACACCCCGTCAGCCAAATCTTTCTTTGGGGCTTGGTTTTCCCACCCGTGTGGGAACAGACAGTGGGATCCTTGTTTCCAAGGGCTTTGTTTGCTTTGAGTCGCTGGTAAAATAAACATTACCTCAGATTGGAGAAATCCTTGGTAGAGAGCAGGGGTCCTGGGAGAGCTTTTCGTACCCAGCCCTGACGACTTTATTGGGTTATCTGGTTAGCATGCTGAGGGCAGTTTAATTACAGCGGCGCCCTGTGCAGATCAGATGGGCCTGAGCTTGGTCTTGACACGTGAGCTGGCTCATTTCTGGAAGGAGATGCAACGGAGAAAGAATGGAATGAGGCAAGTCCTCCTTTCCTCAGTGTGGCTCTCCCCATACAGAAACAAGACCAGGCAGGTGTGCACTTACTCCTAACTCACAGTGTCTTCACACTGTAGGGAGTGCTCTGCTCTGAACTTATTCCAAAGAGAACTGAAAAGTATTCAGTAAGCGCTTGATTGAAAATTAGACTCCTTTTGTGACCTGCCATATCAGAAACCCATGATTAGAAAAATTTTTTAAGAAAACACCATTTTAAAACAGGAAGGTAGACGTCATAATTTTATATTTGTTGAATGGAACGATAGTGTTGGATGGTAATGACTGATGGAAATACTGTGTAACATGCTTATTCTGCCTCTTGCTAATCATATTTCAAGGTGGAATATGTATATAAAGTGGAATTTAAAGATTCATACACCCAACCTTTAGAGATTTTTATTATTTATTAAAATAGTAATATCTCCACTCCACCTGCACATTCCTATACAAGCTACTGCCAAAGAAATTAACTATTTAAATTCAGCACTTCATAAATTTACTGCAGCACAAGGAAGGCTTTTGGAAACTGCAATTGCTTTTTACTATATTGCCAAGAATGGAAATGCAGACTTATTTCAAGGTAATTATGCAGAGTGAAAACATTATAGTCTGTCCTCAAAGAGAAGCACAAGCAGAAATCATAACCATGGCCTTACTATAACTTGATGTTTGGAGTAAAGGATTTGGTAATCCCCACCCACCCACTCCTATGTTGCCCCCTCCCCGAAACGCACACACCTCAAGGAACAGATCTCAAGAGCTCCAATATTGATTCAGGGGAATGAATGGCTGAGTCACTGCAGAGTGACTGTGACAGAGAGACAAAGGCTGCCATGGTGATGTGTTGATATGCGGTGTGGTTAGTGAGCCTTGATGGTTTCCTACCCATGCCTGCCACTAAAGCAAAGTGGTGAGCCCCGGGACCTGCCACCCAGCAAGCCTAAACCAGAGGCAAGGAGAAGGAATGAAACCCAGCTGTGCTCGAGGGATTGAAGATTCCACACCCATGTCTGTCTAGTTCATAGGGAATTTCCTATTTGTTTGTTTGTTTGTTTATTTTCGTTGTCATTTTCTTTTTTCACTTTTTTTAATTGGATATTTTTTATTTACATTTCAAATGTTATCCCCTTTCCCAGTTTCCCATCCATAAGCTCCCTATCCCATCCCCATCCCCCTTCTTCTATAAGGTGTTCCCCCTCCCAACCACCCTCCCACCTTCCTGCCTCCCCTCCCTGACATTTGCCTACACTGTGGGGTCCAGCCTTGGCAGGAATTTTCTTTTTAAATATAAGAAAAACTTTCCTGAATCTGCTTCTAGCTAAGAAATAAACACTGGGGGTGGGAGGTTCAAAGTCTCCAACAGCATTTTCTGGAAATGCTTTCTAAAATAACTTCTCAAGGACAAGCGTGTTTTGTTTGGGAAAGTAAAGATTCATAATATTTCGAATAGGACATAGTACTATGTTCAACTTCTTCTTTGGTGAATAAGATAATAAAGCCTTACACATAGCAAATAGTAAAATAAAAGGAAATTTGTAATCAGTCTACTGGTGTAGGTGATAGATTCTAAGGCATTTGCTATGCAGCTGTGTGCACATGTGGTTGCTGCCTGGGTGTGATTTATCTACATCCTTAACATTTATACTTATACCCACAAGTAATCATGAAAGAAACATCCCTTGTAACGGACAGATCAAGATGCAGAGAAGAAATGTACATGTGGTATCCAGCTCGAGCATCTGCAACAGAATCTAATGCCTTTAAAAACAGCATTGGTAAAAGCATTGTATTTTTTTGTAATAGGAATAGATAAAAGAAAGAAGTTTCTGTGATCAAGCGAGCTGTTTCTGTGGGTCAAATGACCCTTTCACAGGAGTCATCTCATACCAGCAGAAAACACAGATATTTACATTTGATTCAAAACAGTAGCAAAGTTATAGTTACAAAGTGACAATGAAATGATTTTATGGTTGGCAACATGAGGAACTGCACTAAAGGGCCACAGCCTTAGGAAGGTTTCTCAACCTTCTAGTCTAAAAGACAGCACCATCCAGGCTACCAAAACAGGGCAGGTGTGTGAGCATCCTTAGAGCCCAGCTAACATGCAATTTCCTCTGTAACTCAGCCGTCTTATTTTACATCTCTTTGACAACATAGACCTTCTTGTGCTTTGGACTTATGTCATTTCTCCAACACAACGTGGATGATATAAGGTAAGAGACTGTACCATCTGTTAATATCTACTACTGCTTCTGAACAAGTGACCATTCAATACAATATACACTGCAGTGAACTGGATTGTTGCAGCAGAGGAAGGAGACAAGCAGGGCCTGTCCGTCAGAAGGACTCTGCTTGTCAGCACCGCAGTGGTGAACTGAAAACTGGCTTGGAGCAGTGTGAGACTGAATGGTGGTAGGAAGCTATGACTCTGTGTGAAACGACACTCTTTCTGAGGCCTTGCAATGCCCGAGGACTCAAGAATATATATCGTTTGTCCCTGGAGCAGATTGTTGTGTAGAAGTTAGGTCTAGTTCCACCTCCCAGACCCACACTCCCACAAATAAGACTCAGACTCAAAATACATTTGCAAATACCCTGGCCATATAGCTATGCTCTTCTCTGACTAGATCATAACTTAAATAACCTACTTATTCTAATCTACATTCTGCCATGTAGCTGGTTACCTTTGCTCAGGTAAGATACATCTTCCCAGGGCTAATCCCAGAATTCTTTCTGTCTACCCGATGTCCCGCCTTCTATTCTACCCTTTCCTATAGGCCATAGGCTTTTTAATCAATAGGCGATGCATCCATACAATACACAAAATATTCTGAAGTTATGGGCTTATGATCGTTGATTCCCCAGTCATATAACTGATATGACAAATGTTCGATCTGTATCCCCGTGCTCTGGCTGCAAGAGGAATTAGGCTTAAGCTCTATTCCTTTTTTATTTCGGAGCCCAAACACAGTAAATAGTAAAACCTAATGAGACCCTCACTGCATAGCATACAAGAGGACACATGTAGAGCTGCTGCATTTTGAGGTTCCAGATGGGGGGAAGGTTCTAAGCCTGCAAGGTAGAATAGAAGGAAGAGACTCAGCTGGGGCAGGCTCTTGGTAGTCCTTTTCCTGGCTGAGAAGCATTTAGCACAGTTGGACATGCTCGAAGCCATAATCTAGTTCTGCTTTTGGGAGGTAGAAGAAGGTTTAAAAAATGCTGCCCAAGTTGTTTGAGTTGCTGTGCTAAAAGTTGCCCGTGCAGTCTTGTACTTGTGAACTGCTCCTTCCCCACAGCATTGTCCTTTTCAGGGGGATTAAAAAGATTGACTGAGGAGAATTAGAGGGGTCATTTATTAGGCAAGATTAAGTTGCCATAGGGAAAAAATTGTACCACCAATATTTTTTTTTTTATTGAATTTAAGAAGACCAATTGCTGTAAAGATCAGTTGTTACAGAACTGGTTTGATGAAGACGAAGATGGGGGAAAGGCTTATTCTCTCAGGGCTGTTGAAGCAGAACTGGGAATTGAGGCTTTGTCTTCAGATGCCTCACCTTTTCTTCCAGCCTTTTCCTTCCTCAGATCAGTTCTGGTCCTCTTTCCTTTCCTCCTCTGCTCCCCTCGCCTCCCTCCCCTTTCGTCCTTCCCTCCCTCTCTCCTTCCCTTCCTTGTTAACACATGACTTGAAGAACAAAACCTTTCTAAGTTGTAAATAGTGTTTAAGGCTTAGTAAAAGGTTTAGATGGTGGGAGCCGACCACAAAAGGCCTCCAGGAGCAGTGTGTCAGAGGGAGAACTCAGCCAAGGGCTCTGAGGCGACAGTGATTGTGCTGTGCATTGGAAATACTGTGAAACGGGCAGAGGTGGAGGTGGTGGCGCTGGAGGAAAGAAACGCAGAAGCACGTGGGAACTTTGGGTCTCTATCAGGAGTGTGGTCTGAGTGAGGTACAGCGGCCTGGGTGCTAAACACGTGACAGAGAGTATGACATCATTTCCTGCCCATGAAACAGAGCCAGCAGGGCCTCCACAAGTGTTAATGATTGCTGTGGGCGTAAGGCTTGTTTGTACATAATTTCACATTCCTTCTTTCGTTCTTTGAGGAACGTCCTCTTGATAATCAGAGGCAGCCTAAGTCTGGAGATCTGTCTGTGTCTCAGTCAAACGGTAAAATGATGTGACCTTAGGACAGCCCTTAAGGCTGTGGGAGAGAATGCTGAACACACGAGTTTGAAAATATATTGTTCCCAACAATGCAAAAAATATGAGGATGCAATGTGAATTGTAGAAGGAGCTTCACAGATCTAACCGAACAGAGGCAGCTGCACTATGAGCCAGCTTGTCAGAGAGATGTGAGGTAAGGAGATAAAGAGATTTAGGGAGTGGTGATCACAGGGCAAGATCCCACCCAACTCAGTTTACACAGACAGGCAGATCTCTGAATTTTTTTGCAAATGTTAAAAAAAAAATGTGTGTATGTGTGTTTGCTGTCTCTTCCTAAGAATCCAGAGGCTGGGTCTTAGAATGCTGACTCATAGGATAATCTAAAGGGAACCTGGGGTAATGACTGAATTGATATGTAAGTAAAAAAACTGGACTTTTGATCTGTAAGAGACGAATTATCCAGACAGGTTTTAGAATAGCAAGAGAAAGCTGTCTCTAGCAGAAAACACACACACAGACACACAGACACATAGACACACACACACACACACACACACACACACACACACACACACACACACACGAGAGAGAGGTGGGGGGGCTTGGGCCCACAATTTGACTTTGAGTCATCCTTTCCCAGACACTCCTTCTCTCAGAACCCCTCTCCAAGTCCTTGGCACTTCTTGAGGAACCAATATACTTCTTTTCATTCAGAACAGATCCTCTAAGGCCCATGTGTTAACAGCTTGGTTGCCGAAGGGGCATCTTCAAGAGGTAGAAGACTCTTAGGCCATTGCAAGTGTATCCTATGGGTAAGCCAGCTGACCTTTCCTCCTTCTCTTTTGTTCTCTTGGTGGGCTGAAGATTTTTCTTTTTATTTTATGCTGTGCACTGCCTCAACTCAGAAGCAAAACCATGGTCCAACAGATCATAGGTGGGAACCTCAGAACGAAACCCGAAAGAACCATGAGCCAAGGTAAAACATTTCTCTTCATCAGCTGTTTGGCTCAGGTGTTTTGTTTCCATGGTGAACAATGACCAGCGTAGCGTCTCTATAACTTTCTGGGCCAGAAAGTTTTTCTTTTTCATATTCTGACATTGAGTTGATTGACCTTTCACCCCAGAAAGAATGCAAGCTTAATAAATTCAGCACCGTGTCTTTAAGTGCTGTTTTTCCCACAGTGCCTTCCTATTCTTCTGTATCCTAAACACCCAATGATAACTGTTAGTGATTTACTCTCCTTCCTGAAGAAAAGAGGTTAGGGGAATAAATTTTCATTTCAATGCCTAGGAAAAATGTCACACTCAGAGCAAACATGCATGTTGTGTTTGGCTGTAAAAAAAATTGAGTTTGAGGATAAGACTCGGTGAAAGAAGGACTAAGAAGGTTTGACAATAGCAACGGAGTTCGAGACATTGTAAATAGCAAAACAAACTGGAACAAAATGTCCTTTCGTTTTTTCCATCTTTTGTTTTGCATTATGATTATCTGGTTCATTGTTTGGAGCCTCCGTTGTCTTTAATCCGGCTGCCGTGCTACCGAATGGAGAGCTCATGCCTGTTTGTGTCCACTTCATTTCCCGCTTCTAGACACAGCAGCTTTCTCTTCCCTTTGGAAGGGAGTGCCCCGGGCATTTACAGCCCTATGCAAATTGTGTACACGAACCATTTGGCTTAATGCTACCTTTGACACCCAGCTGTTTGGTGAGTCTTACAATTTTGAGGTGAGGCATTCTCCAACAGTTCATATTAATTAAGTGCCCCTGGATCACGGTTTGTTATTAAAGCGTTTTCTATTATGATTAGTTTGGAACCGGCCTAGGATCCTCCACTGGCTTTTCGATTTCACTTAGTCGCTGGATCTGTTCTTAATTTAACCTTGCTTTTCTCATTATAAAGTGGAGGCCGGGGTCTGGAGAGACGATGCTCTTTTAGAGGACCTGGGTTCAATTCTCAGCACCCACATGTCAGCTCACAACTGTCTGTAACTTCAGTTCCAGGAAATCTGCCAATCTCACACCTATGAACGTATCATAAAATTAAATCAATTATTAACACAGAAAGTGGAGGCAGAGGGTTGGATCAAAAATCTCAGTCCTTTTCCTTGTTTGGAGCTTCCAATGAAAGATGCTGCAATTGTTCTTATAACTCCCAGGGCTGCTCTGGGGCCTTCACTGTCTGAGTCTAGGGTAAAATGACGACCCCCTCCCTGCCTCACATACACATGCCGGAGAGTGCTATCAGACAGAACTTGATTGCCTTAATCCTTGAAGCGATTAGGTATTATGACAGTAGGTAATAAATTAGGTATTAATACAGTCTGAGATGACACAGATTTTGACCTTAACCCTTGCCTTGCAAGTGTGCATTTCTAGTAATTCATCAGTGAACGCTCAGAGTGAACACTCGAAGACAGGCTTCAATCGATGGTAAAATAAAAACCCTGGTGGGATGGGCAAACCTGATTCTCTCTGGGAGCAGCTTACAGAGGAGCCGCAGCGTGGAGTGCCCCAGGCACAGCTCCAAAGTTTAGCACCTAAGAGAACCTGCAAGGCGCCTGTGTGGTACCCTGGACTGTGGGCCCTGCGTTCGGGCAGGTCAGCTTGGGCGCTGGAAGAGTCCATTAGTCATGGCCAAGGCGGGGAGTTCATCACGCCCGAGTGCGGACCTGGCGGCCCGCTGCGCAGAGGACGGCTTGCTGCCAAGACAGTCGCCCCCTCTCCGCCGATCAGGTGAGCCCAGCCCCGGGCCAGAGTCCTATTGGAGCAGAGGAGCGCTAGGGGGAGGGGCGAGGATGGAGTCTTAGGCTAGAAGGGACAGTGCGGGAAAGGATTAGCGGCGGTGGAGGACAGGGACATTGCAGTAGCGGCAGCGCTGGGTGTGAAAGGAAGGCCCGGCACCGGCGGAGACCGGAGGGCACGCAGATGTCGGTGACCTCAGAGCCAGGTAAGATGTGACTTGGGGCTGGGAATCCAGTGGGTCGGGGAGTGCGACAGCATCCCTTTGGCGGTTCCCGGGCAGCAGCCGCTGCACCTGTTGCAGGAGGTTGGAGCCAGAGCGGCGCGGAAGGCGGGAGGCAGGAGGGTGGCGGCGGCGGGGACAAGCTGGTGGCGGGCTGCAGCTAACGGGACAGCGGCCCGGTGCCTGCCGCCTGCACAGGGCTGCTGCTTTACATAGCTGCTTCCAAAGCTGCCATCTCAGAGAAGGTGAGAGTGGAATGAGCAGAGCGAAAAGTTCCCATTTTTCTCTTTCTGCCCAGTTGAAACCCAAGCTCTAGTTTCAAAGTTGTCCCGTAAATAATTGGGCAAGAACTGCAGGCGGTCAGCAGATAAAACTTCTTTCTGGGACTATCGAGGTAACTTTAAAGGAGTCTTGATAATGTTCCAGATACCTAATGCATCAGGGATTTTCAGTAAAACACACTGTTGTCAACGAGTTTGAAATTAGCATAGAGCATAAAAATTCCTTATGTATATACAGGTATATCTTTTGTATTTTACATTTCCCGAACTATTTTGGATTTTTTCACTAAGGAAATAACTTTAAGGTGCAACAGTAAGTTGCATATAACGTGGATAAACTAACACCTTACAAAATCCATAGCCTTTAAAAATGTACATAATGTGTTTATAAGTAAGCTGCACATCTTTAGAAATTGGAATTAAAATTTTAATTCCTGACAGGAAAAGCTCTTACCTTAAGTGATTTGGCACTAACAGTTACAACCACCTTCCACTGCTCAACAGAAGTTTCCCTCTTTGTGAGTCACCTGTCCAAAGAGATGAAGAAAAGGGACATTAAAGATGGCAGCAGATGTTTAATCAGGATGCAGGTACCAGACTTTAGTTTCAGGTGATTCCCTAGGCTAAGTAGTAAACTCTTATCCGTTACAAATCCATCCTGAATTGTTACAATAAATGCCTGCGATTGCATGTGATGGAGAATTACATCTCTTTGGACGTGAGAAATGTTCTTCAGGATTTGGTTTCTTCACTTATAAAATCAAGCCGTTTGTGCTACAAACGCAAAGATTTAGTCCAGCTAAAATTGCATCATTCAAGATTGTATCATTTTAAAAAAGAACGATGGATATATTAAATACATCCAAGAAAAACTGAACAATTGAATGATCTTATTTCCATGGTGAATATGTCCAGCTCATTCCTTATTCAGACATTAATAGTGAGCTCCTCGAAGTCCTTTATAAAAAGACCTTATTTGACAGATCACCGTCATAAACTGAAGATTAGTATCCCAATTCCCAGACAGTGACACTGAGACTGGGAACTTTCAAGATTCCTGCTTTAAGCCCCCAGTTATGAAGACCTGATCAATGGTCTTTTTGGAGTGCTCCTCAGACGTCCATTATGCTGAAGTTAGGAACGCCACCTTAATCTGCCTATAGACTGAAGAAATCTGACTATACCGTGCCCACAGTGAGACAAAGGCTAACTATGTGTGAAGATCAAGTCTTGATGCCATCAGATATCGGAATAAAGAATTAGTTAACATGCACAGTATTTAAGAAAATAATTTAGTTTACGCTGTTGAATTCCTATTGTATTTGATGTCATGGAATAATAATATGAGATACTATTGGGGGCACAAATGTTCTTATAGAAATAAAAACAATTGTTAGAAATAGTGTGAAGGATCAATAGGTCAGGCTACACCAAAGAATGTCAGCTGTGTCTTCCCTGTTCAAAGACCAGGAGGGACGCTGTGCTGTGGGAGAAGGGGCTTCCCAGCAGTTAGCTGTGACCAGAGGTTTTGTTTACATCCTCATGAATGTCAATGACTCGCTGCTTTCGCCTCGTGTACACAGTACGCCAGGAATCCGACTAATCCTTTACACAGATCTACTTTATAATTAGCCGCAGACTGTAATTTTGATTTCCATATGAAGAAACTAAGGCAGAAAGATCTACATCCTGGGAGAATTTCCCCACCTTCTAAAACACTTTCTTCATCGACGTGGAGGACACGAATGAACTCCTGAAGCACCAAGAGAGGCCTTGCAGCCAAACTGGACTGACTTCTTTTCACTTGTATGTGACAACACGGAACTTAGAAAAGTTGAGAAGCAGTTCAAACCCCTGTTCTATTTCCATTTTGGCCAGCTGAGCAATCCCTTCATAAATTTATTGTCACTTACAGATGCCACTCCACGTAGGCTCTTGCTGGATTGATGCCCTTTCATTTAAAAAATGTCAAGGTTGGGCCAATTAGAGAGCAAAGCCTTTAAGGACAGAACCTGTTGTCTTTCCCTACAGATGTAGCTAAGTTGTTGACCAGTTGAATCAATGCCCTGTTGTTTATCTGCATCCACTAATTACATTAATGTTGCATATATGAGATGTTTATGGTGTGATCACCATTGCTACTTTCTGGAGGGGCGATCCAGTGGCTCACAGATCCTGTAGATGTACCGAGGTCCATACGAAATTTTGTTAGTTTATGAAATAGTCAAGATAACGTAAAATGAGGTAGAAAGTTCAAACAGTACAATGAATAAAAGTCACCGTAGCCTTCCTCATTCAAACACTGTGGAGAAACCCACCCAGAGAGATGCTTTGCACCCCGTAGCTCCTGTTGCGTCGGGCTGAGAGCTCAGTGCTTTGTTGAAACGGTTTATGCTTTAAAGTTCTGCTTTGTTTGAGTGCTCTGTCACTCCCGGACAGGTTAGATAGATCAATAAAAATGTTTGTTGATAAGGAAGATAAGCGTATCACTAGCAGATCATGCGAAATGGAGCAATATGAGAAATTGGTTTCTCCAGCGGCTTGCACAGGCAAAATCTTTGTATATAGGGAGGGCTCCCCATAAGCTGGGTTGTCAGGCCACACAGGAAGTCCCTGCACCCCAGGTCTGTTGGACTGATTGTGGTGTAGCAGAAGAGGGTGGAGCTGGAGCCTTGGAAACGTGGTAGCACAAAGGCTGTGTTTTCTGATTCCACTGTGACACACTATCCACTTTAGAATGTACTAGACCAAGTCCCTCCCCCAGCCGCTGGGCAGGTGGTCACAGGCCTTTTCTTGTGCAGTCAGGCATAAGTCTGGCTGTCCCTCAAAGGAGGGCAGAGTGCTGGTAGGCTATTTCTCACTCACTATTAATGCTTTTTAAAGCCAAGAGGGAACCCTTCCTATAGTAGGGAAATATCGGCTGTTAGAGTAATTGCCCATAAATGAGCTTTGACACAATACAGAATTATTAAGTTATAAAAAGGAGCTGGATTCTTTTAAGGAGAGGTAGTGAGAACACTTTTCCATGTACACACGAGTGTAATTACATTGAAATGGTGTTTTAAAGAGTGTCTTTTTTCTTTTTATTAATTTCATGAGTTTGTTGCTGAAAACTTTTCCCTAGGTGAATTTTCTCAGTTTATATAACATAGTCGAGAATAGAGTCTTTTCATGTTTTCTTTATTAGGGGCTTAGCGTGGCTTTGAGCCAATGGTCTGTTCACATCTTGGTACATCAGCGTATTTGAAGTGCTGAGAGCGGCTAAGTGAATTTCCCACATCTTAAAGGTTATGTAAAGAACTACCTTTTATGAATAGATTTCAAACAATTCTCAGCAAGCCAAGGGTACAGACGTGGAGCAGAAATGCATTTCATTCTCTGAAGTACAAGGTCCCCTGTCTGTCTTTAGTTTTCTTGAAAGGCAATTAGCATTTCAACTACCCATTTGGTTACATGCAACCGAGTACTTGGGTTTACAATTTGCTGCTCCCTGTCTGAGGCCTTGAGTGCTCGCTCTTGTATAATCCTCCCCAAGTAACCTTCTCCCCAGCATTGTTATTGTGGCTGGTCTTAAATAATTACTCAACAGACAGTTTGCCTTCAACTGTAGGGTTCCACAGGGAAAGGGGAATGAAATGCCAGGCTAATGAGGGGACGGTTATAATTATAAATAGCCACCTTTACTTGTGACACAGGTTGGAGGATATAAAATAGCCTTATATAAAAGAAAACAGAACTCCAGAAAAGGCACTTGTGTGTCATGGTTAGCTGTTCTCTGCATGCAACACGCACCACAAATAAAGGGGGTATATTCTGCTATTACCGAGCTAGGATGACTGAAAACCGACAATGAAGACACCTTTTAAAAAAAATCCTAACTCTACTGGCTTTATGCAGGAGCTAGTTTCTGTAATTTGAGTCGAAACGGAAAGACTCTTAGGTGTTCTAACAAGTGAAGGGTGCTCCGAGCAAAATTTTGAGAAGATTTAAGGTTTCGAGTTTCTGTGCTGATTGGAATAGGCTTTGGTTGGCTTCTCTAGCCGTGGAGTTTGATAATTTGGCGTGATCACTATGTCTCACTCATCTCCTCACAGCCCTGGGAAGGAAGCACCACACTCACGACCGTCCTTTCTCGAGGGCGATCGGAGCCATGTTAGTCTTTAAGTAGAGGGAGAGCGATTGGTTTCTGCTTATCTTTGCAGCACTGCTTCTGCGAGTTTGTACTTACTGTGCAAATTCTTTGGAAATAAAGTGATATCCTCACGCTTCAGCTAGATACTGACCAGGTGAAAGGAGACACAAAAGCAGTGCTTTTGATAGGATCCTTGCAGGTCATCGGTGTAATTTTAGGAAACTCTATGAGATAGTGGAGTTTTTCAATCTGTGCCTAGAAAGTTCTATCTGCACCAGGTATGCTGGCACGATCCACAGGGCCACACCCTATGTCTGCCCAGTGCCTGGGAGAGAGAATGTGAATGTGCTTGATGCGCCCAGCCACTCACTGGAGCCTCTGGGTCCAAGCTTGGAATGACTGAAGAACCTGTCAATGCTTCTGCTGATGGAAGCCACCCCTTCCCTGTTGCCCTCCAATAAAAATGTGAAAACTAATCTGTCTGCGGCTGGCATTAGAGCTTTGGTACCTTCTACTCAGCTGCCGTATTCCTACTGCTGATGACAGACGTGGTATGGAGGAGGAGGCCCCCAAGCCACCTGAAGGCTAGTCAGTTAGACTGGGAGGTGTTGCAGAGACAGAAGAGAGAACATACTGACGGTCGAGGAGTGGACTGGGGAATACGGCAGGCAGATCATAGGCACAGAGGCAGGAAGCATCGAGGTGTCTTGTCCCAACGTGTTATTTGGGTCTTGCTTGAACTGTTTGTTGAAAGAAGCAGAGGAGACACAGGGAAACACGCACTTCATGTTTGGTGTCTAACCCATTTCCTTTGGCATGTTTTTCAAGAGTCACCTGTATGTTTTCCTTAATTGCCAAATAGTACTCTAGTGTATGGATGTAGCGTTCATTTATCATCCACTGATCCATGGGGATTATGTTCCTTCTACTTTGTAATGATTATGCTGCTGTAAGATCTTTGTACAGTTGTGTGTGTGTGAGAGAGAGAGAGAGAGAGAGTGTGTGTGTGTGTGTGTGTGTGTGTGTGTGTGTGTGTGTGTGTGTGTGTGTCCATGGGGCTCTATGTTCTTGGGGAAGTATTTTTTAAGTCCTTTGCCATTTTATAACCTTGGTTATTTGGTTACTTCTATGGAATTGTAGAAGATATTGGAGAAATTCTTATCATATATGGCACTTGTCAATTTTTCTGCCAGTGTATAGACTTTCATTTTCTTGATAGTGTCTTGGTTGGGGATTTAGCTCAGTGGTAGAGCGCTTGCCTAGGAAGCGCAAGGCCCTGGGTTCGGTCCCCAGCTCCGAAAAAAAGGAAAAAAAAGAAAAAAGATAGTGTCTTTGTCCTTAGGGAGCTGGTGATGGAGCTAAGATGTTGATGATTTATGTAGTTTTTTTTTTTTTTAGTTCCTTATGTTTGGGTATCATATCTATAAAACCATATCTTAGTCCAGGACCACAGAAATTTATTAGCAGGACTCTGATCTTAGTTTTATACCTTCATCTTTCATGTCTTATTACTTTTTGTGTTAAGAATTTGGGGACTAACTATTTTTATTTCCATTTGGGTATACAAAGTTTACATGGCATTTGTTGAAGAGATTATGATTTTTTTTTGTCCTGAGGAAGAGCATTTAAAAAAGGTAGCTGTGACATTGTACTGTATAACTTAGTCACATTTAATATGATTGCAGATTCGGTAGGTCTAATGTCCATCACCTTTCCCCGGATCATCCTCTGCTCCTTGATTTTACAAAGGTATTTTCCCAGAGGTGTCTCAGCCTTGAGGTTGCTTCCTTTATTCTCTGCTTTCTGTCCATTTTGTTGGTTGGCCTGGGACTCACAGAGGTCTAATGTGTAACAACCATGTTCAGTTATTACGCTGTGTACAAAACTCTGTGGAGTCAACCCACAGGATAGAAAAGAACAGAAACAGAACAAAACAAAAAAACCTTGACCCCCAAACGAAACAAACACAAACCCATCACCACCACCAAACCCACGTTTCCTGCGTGTCTTAAATACTGTAAGAGAGTTTATGTATTTTTGTTGTGGGAGCCTTACTATATAGTAGTTTTTAATTTTTTCACACACATTCGATTTACTTTTTGTTTTCTGTTTAAGACAGGGATTATTTTATTTAAAATCCATCAGTGAAGTGGGCGGCTTGGGTCTCTGACAAATTATTCATATTTAAAGCCTAAGTCAGTAACTGTATGAAAACACACATTGCCACATACAAATTAACTGGTCAGACCACAGCTTTCTATGTTGGAACAGAATAAACACCCCTGTGAAAGCAGCACCTTGTGACATTTAATTTAGTATTCCTCTCCTTCTTCACCCTCACCTGCTACAGAATCCACACCAACCTCTTCATAATCCTTCTCCAGGGTAACCATGTCCTCATGGGCCTCAGAGAACTCCCCCCTCCTCCATGCCCTCACACATATAAAGGCATGCTTGGCATACCTCAGATCAAACTTGTGATCCAGGAGAGCCCAGGCCTCAGCAATGGCTGTGGTGTTGCTCAGCATGGGTCTCTGGACCTTGGCCAGGTCACCACCAGGTACCGCAGTGGGAAGCTGGTAATTAATGTAATTAATGCTATCCTTGAAGCCAGTGGGGCACTAGTCCACAAACTGGATGGTACGCTTGGTCTTGATGGTGATAATGGCAGCACTGATGTCCTTGGGGACCACATCACCATGGCACAGCAGGCAGCAGGCCATGTATTTACCATGGTGAGGGTCACATTTCACCATCTGGTTGGCTGGCTTAAATCTGGCATTGGTGGTCTCTGCTAAAGAAAACTGCTCGTGGTAGGCTTTCTCAGCAGAGATGACAGGGGCATAAGTAACCAGAGGGAAGTGGATGGGAAGGTAAGGCAGCAGGTTGGTCTGGAATTCTGTTAGATCAACATTCAGGGCTCCATCAAATCTGAGGGAAGCAGTGATGGAAGACACAATTTGACCTGCCAACCTGTTTAGGTTAGTGTTGATTGGGCGCTCAATGTCGAGGTTTCTACGACGGACAGATGTCATACATGGTCTCATGAAGGCACAGAGTGCTGTAGGGTAGTGTGGGTGGTGAGGATGGAATTGAAGGGCTCAACCACAGCAGTAGAAACCCAGGGGGGGGGGTGTGCTGGGTAAGTGGAGAACTCCAGTTTGGCCTTCGAGGTGAACCCAGAGCCAGTTCCCCCACAAAGCTGTGGAAAACCAAGAAGCCCTGGAGACCCTGTGCACTGGTCAGCCAGTTTGCAAATTCTGTCCAAGACAAGGTCAATGATCTCCTTGCCAATGGCCACGGGCACAGTTATTGGCAGCATCTTCCTTGCCTGTGATGAGCTGCTCTGGGTGGAAGAGCTGGCGGGAGGTGCCAGTGCGAACTTCATCAATAACGTGGGTTCCAGGTCTACGAACACTGCCCAGGCTCGTGCTTGCCAGCTCCTGTCTCACTGAAGGTGGAGAAGGAGTCATCTTCTCCCCTAGTGGTCTTGTCGCTTGGCATCTGGCCATCAGGCAGTAGAGCTCCCAGCAGGCATTGTCGATCTGGAACCCAGCCTGGCCAACGTGGATGGAGATGCACTCACGCGTGGTTGCTGCTTCGCAGCTGCCGTGCGGATGGCGGAGGCGAGGGGGAAGTGTTGCTTCCTCCAGTGCGACTCTTAGGCGGTCGATGTAAGAGAACCTGCCTCAAGGACACTGTGGTTAGGACAAAATGGCAACCAACAGATTGGGAAAAGATCTTTACCAATCCTACAACAGATAGAGGGCTTATATCCAAAATATACAAAGAACTCAAGAAGTTAGACCACAGGGAGACAAATAACCCTATTAAAAAATGGGGTTCAGAACTAAACAAAGAATTCACAGCTGAGGAATGCCGAATGGCTGAGAAACACCTAAAGAAATATTCAACATCTTTAGTCATAAGGGAAATGCAAATCAAAACAACCCTGAGATTTCACCTGACACCAGTGAGAATGGCTAAGATCAAAAACTCAGGTGACAGCAGATGCTGGCGAGGATGTGGAGAAAGAGGCACACTCCTCCATTGTTGGTGGGATTGCAGACTGGTACAACCATTCTGGAAATCAGTCTGGAGGTTCCTCAGAAAATTGGACATTGAACTGCCTGAGGATCCAGCTACACCTCTCTTGGGCATATATCCAAAAGATGCCCCAACATATAAAAAAGACACCTGCTCCACTATGTTCATCGCAGCCTTATTTATAATGGCCAGAAGCTGGAAAGAACCCAGATGCCCTTCAACGGAGGAATGGATACAGAAAATGTGGTACATCTACACAATGGAATATTACTCAGCTATCAAAAACAATGACTTTATGAAATTCATAGGCAAATGGTGGGAACTGGAAAATATCATCCTGTGTGAGGTAACCCAAACACAGAAAAAGACACATGGTATGCACTCATTGATAAGTGGCTATTAGCCCAATTGCTTGAATTACCCTAGATGCCTAGAACACATGAAACTCAAGACGGATGATCAAAATGTGAATGCTTCACTCCTTCTTTAAAAGGGGAACAAGAATACCCTTGGCAGGGAATAGGGAGGCAAAGATTAAAACAGAGACAGAAGGAACACCCATTCAGAGCCTGCCCCACATGTGGCCCATACATATCATAGCCACCAAATTAGACAAGATGGATGAAGCAAAGAAGTGCAAGCCGACAGGAACCGGATGTAGATCTCTCCTGAGAGACACAGCCAGAATACGCAAATACATAGGCGAATGCCAGCAGCAAACCACTGAACTGAGAACAGGACCCCCGTTGAAGGAATCAGAGAAAGGATTGGAAGAGCTTGAAGGGGCTCGAGACCCCATGTGAACAACAATGCCAACCAACCAGAGCTTCCAGGACTAAGCCACTACCCAAAGACTATACATGGACTGACCCTGGGCTCCAACCTCATAGGTAGCAATGAATAGCCTAGTAAGAGCACCAGTGGAAGGGGAAGCCCTTGGTCCTGCCAAGACTGAACCCCCAGTGAACGTGATTGTTGGGGGCAGGGCGGTAATAGGGGGAGGATGGGGAGGGAACACCAATAAAGAAGGGGGGGGGGTTAGGGGATGTTGTCCCGAACCGGAAAGGGAATAACATTCAAATGTAAATAAGAAATACTCAAGTTAATAAAAAAAAAAAAAGAGAACCTGCCTCAATTTACTTTCGAGTGCCCTTAAATCTTACTCTGAAAATCCTTTCTCAAAAGGAAAGAGAAAGAAATTCTCTTAATTTTTGTTCATTTGTGGATTTCATCTTTGATTTGATTGGTACCCTGGTAAACACCCCCGCCCCCCTTCTTGATGGTCTGTTTCGTTCGGCACTTTGAATTCATGAACCTTGGATTCTCATGGGAAGACAGATGTAAGCGGGATATTTTTTGTGATTCTGGCTTCTCAAAACTTGTAAGTGTCTGTCTTTGTTGCTTTTTGCAGCTCAGTACTAGTTTTCTAGATATTTATGACTCTTTGGGCTCAGTTAGTTGAAATTTGCCCAGGTGTTCATGAAGACTCCGTTTTACAGCAAACTGAACCTTTCGGCCATCCCTTCTTCAGTCACTCCCTCAACATAGCGTTTCCTTTTCTTCCGGAGCTCTAAGTGGTTTTAGTGTATTTAATGTTGCACAATAGGACGGAAGCAATTTATTTTTCTCCTTTGATTTTCAATTCTTGAGAATAGATAACTTTACTCATCTTCAGGTTCCACAATTTTCTCTGCTGCTTTGAAGCCCAGAGGTTTTTCCCTAAGGTTAGTTTATGTTGGTTACTCATTCCTGAGCCTGTGTGCTGTCTGCAGTTTTTATTTCCATGTCTAGTGTGTTTTGCTATGGTTGAAGATTGGCCATTTTAAGTAATATAAATTTAAGTTTGCAAGTCAGCTTTTGAACTTGAATGTTCTGGTTAAACAGCGTTATTGTATTTCTCAACTCTGGAATTTCTATGTTTCTTTTTCTGTTTCTTTTCTTTTAAACAAATGATTTTTAACTGTTTATTATTCTCCATTTGGTGAGTGTGATGACTTATTTTGGTTGTCAACTTGACCTACCAGGGAAGGGGAACTCTCAATTGAAGAACTGCCTCTATCAGATTGACCTATGGGTGTGTCTGTGGGGAAAGAGTCCAGCCCACTGTGGGTGGTGCTACCCCTGGGCAAGTAGTCCTAGGTTGTATAAGGAATATAACCAAAAAGCCAGAGGGAAGCAAGTCTGTACGAACAGTCTTCTGCAGTTTCTGCTTCAGTTTCTGCCTTGACTTCTTGTTTTGGGTTCTCTCAGGTGTCATTGAGGTTTGTCAGTGGCTGTAACTTGTGCAGTAAAACAAACCCCTTTCTTCCCAAGATTGGGTTTGGTCAGTGTTGTATCACACCCACGAAAGCCTAGTAGCACAATACATAGTCGTTCACCTGTACTCTTTTTAGTTACGTAGGCATGGCTTCCTAAGCCTTTGGAAAGGGGTTAGAACGGATACGATTTCGGTGTGGTCAGCCCCACATCCAGGTTGTTCCTTAAGGTTAGTTTATATTGGTTACTCCTCCCTAAGCCTTGTGTTGGCTGTAGTTTTTATTTAGTTTTTGCTACAGTTGAAAACTGGCCATTTTAAGGGATAAAATCTTTTGCGTTAGGAATCAGAATGTATTGACTCTCTTTGTGGATTTTCTGGTGATCCATTTAGTGACTTTTTGAAGTAATTCTAAAGTGTCTGCTCTTTTTACGTGTGATCACTGTGTCTCTGCTTGGTTGGTTTTACCTGTGTATAAGTGGACAGAGATTTCCCGGAGTCCTCGAGTGCAGTGGGTCCCCCGTTTTGAAGCACTTTGTGAGTGTTCTTAGTGTTCACATCGAGGAGCATGACAGTTTACCTCAGCCTTCACATTCTCTTCTCACAAAGCCAGCCAAAGTAGGAGATTTGGGTCTTCACAGGGTCTTCACGAGTATGTATGCAGTCTGAGCTTATGTTTGGTTTTCAAGACTGCGTCAGAGATCGTCAAAACCCCTGGGGCATGTGAGCACTCACATGTACATGCACACATAAAATAAATTGAGGGGGCGTAGACACCCGGGGGGGGTTGCCTCCCCTTCAGGGGAAGGGGGAGTGGGCGGGGACTTGCATGAGGGAGTAGTAGAAGTAGAAGAAGGGCTGGTATTGGGTTGTAAAGGGAATAAATAAATCGAATAATTTTTTTAAATGTAAAACTGTTATAGTAATTGCCTCTTATTGATACTTAGACCTTTCCCCCTTGGGGATTATGGGAATTTCTTCCTGTTCATCTTGTGCTTTCTTGATGTGAATTCCATGAGTTCTCAAGAGCACCATTGCGGACTCTTGGTAGATCCCTCCCACACATTAGTTCTCTAGGAAACCTTGGCTCATTTTCACTGAGAAATGATGTTAGAGACAAACTTCTGGGCATCGGCTATGCTTATCACTGAGTGGTTGCTATTTCTAAGTCATTTAGTGGGAAAAAGCCAGGAGACGTTATGTACTTAACCCAGTCATGAGCTAAGAGTGCTGCATAGTTGAAGAGGCTTTATGTAATTGTTTTCTCCTCCATAGTTATTACTTGATGGATCATATAATACCCGAAGCTTCAAAAATACATAACATGGTGAGCAAAATATGGCTCTAAAACCTATTTTCTAAAGCCGAATAGTTTGGTTTTAACATGATAGTGATATTATTGAGGATGCTAAATGAAATATACACTTTCTTTGCAATTGTATGTGCTGTTAGTGTTACTCTATCAAAGGTATTAAATGGTGTAGTCTGAAGCATGAATAGTCTCTTGCATTTGATGGACCCTCGTGGGACTTTTTTTTGCTTTCTAACATACATTTATTTATTGATTGATTGAGTGATTATTTATTTATTACTTATTCACTTTACATCCTGCTCAGCGCCCACCTCCTGGCTACCCTCCCACAATCTTTCCCCCATTCCCCTCCTCTCCTCTGAGCTGGTGGAGGGCCCCTGGGGATCCTCTCACCCTGGCACATCCTCTCTCACCAAGGCCAAACAGTGCAGCCCAGGTAGAAGAACATAGCCCACATTCAGGCAACAGGTTTTTGGATCATGGAGACAAAGCTGCACATCTGCTCCATATGTTCGGGGAGGCCTAGGTCCAGCCCGTGTCTGCTCTTTGGATGGTGGCTCAGTTTCTGGCAGCCCTAAGGGTCCAGGTTAGTGGACTCTGTTAGTCTTCCAGTCTTCCTGTGGAGTTCCTATCCCCGTTGGGCTTCACAATCCTTCCTCCTATTCTTCCATAAGACTCCCCAAGCTCCGTTCATTTTTGGCTGTGGGTGTCTGTATCTGTCTGAGTCAGCTGCTGTGTAGAGCCTCTCAAAGGGCTGCTATGCGTTGTCCTGCCTGCAAGTACAATGTAGTAGCATCATCAATAGTGTGAGGGATTGGTGCCTGGCCACGGGATGGGTCTCAAAGGGTGCTGGCCACTGGTCGGCCATTCCTTCAGTCTCTACTCCATCTTTGTCCCTGCATTTCTTGTAGGCAGGATAAATTTGGGGGTCGAAAGTTTTGTTGGTGGGTTGGTGTCCCTATTGCTCCATTGGGGTTCTTGCCTGGTTAGAGGATGTGGCCACTTCAGGTTCCAGATCCCTACTGCTGTGGGTCACAGCTAAAGTCACCTCCTTGATTCTTGGGTGCTTCTCTCATCCCAGGTCTCTGTCTTGTCCTGGAAACGCCCCCCCTTCCTACCCCTATCAGTTGCAGATTTCCATTCATCCTCATAGCCATCTGGCCATCCTGAACTCCCCCGTTCCCTCCTCATTCCCTCCCCATTCTCTCCCCCACCCAGTGCCCTCCCTCCATCTGCCTCCTATGACCACTTTATTCCCTCTTCTAAGTGAGATTCAAGCATTGTCCCTCACGTGTGTCTTCCCTCTTGCTTAGCTTCTTTGCGTCTGTGGAGCATAGCGTGGGAATCCTATATTCTATGGCTTAATATCCACTTATAAGTGAATACATACTGTGCATGTCCTTTTGGGACTGGGTTACCTCATTCAGGATGATATTAAGTTTCATTTATTTGCCTGTAAAATTCATGATTGTTTTTGCTTTTAATAGCAGAATAGTATTCCAATGTCTATATGGACCACATTTCCTTTATCCATTCTTCAGTTGGGGGACATCTAGGTTGTTTCCAGTTCCTGGCTATTATGAATGAAGCTGCTATGAACATGATGTGATCAGTTGTCTCAGTGGGATGATGGAGCATCTTTTGGGTATTTTCCTAGGAGTGGTATAGTTGGGTCTTAAGGTGGGTCTATTCCAGTTTTCTGAGAAACCACCAAATTGATTTCCAAAGTGGTTGTACAAGTTTGCAATCCCACCAGCAATGGGTGAGTGTTCTCTTTGCTCTGCATTCTGCTTAGCATGTGATCTCTCTTGAGTTTGTGATCTTAGCCGTTCTGACCTGTGTAACACGGAGCCTCAGAGCTGTTTTGATTTCCGTTTCCCCATTGATTAACGACTTTGAACATTTCTTTAAGTGCTTCTTGGCCACTTGAGATTCCTCTGTTGAGAATTCTCTGTTTAGCTCTGTGCCCCATTTTTAAATTGGGCTATTTGGGTTGTTGCTGTCTAACTTCCTGAGTCCTTTTTTATGAATTTTGGTGAAAGTTCCTAAGTCCTAGGTCGCTGATTTGTCCTGTAGGCAGTGTTTTTTGTCTTACAGAAGTTTTTCAGATTCATGCGGCCTCTTTATCAAGTGCTGATGTGAGAGCCTGAGCCACTGGTGTTCTGTTTCAGAAAGTGTCTCTTGTACCAGTGCCTTCAAAGGCATTTCTCACTTTCTCTTCTATGAGATTTAGGGCATATGGTTTTATGCTGAGGAACCTGGTCCACTTGGACTTGAGTTTTCTCTTCTCCATTTTATGATTTTGGCCTCTTTATTAAAAAACAAAAATCAAGTGTCCATTGGTTTGTAGGTTTATTTCTGGGTCTCCAATTTGATGCCATTGTTCAATGTGTCTGTCTCTGTACCAATACCATGCAGCTTTTATCACTATTGCTCTGTAATAAAGCTTGAGGTTAGGGATGGTGATTCCTCCCGACGTTCTTTTATTGTTTAGGGTTGTTTGGGCTATCCTGGGCCTTTTGTTTTTCCATATGAGTTGAGAATTGTTTTTCAAGGTCTGTGAAGAATTGTGTTGGAATCTTGATGGGGATTACATTGAACCTGTAGATTGCTTTTGATAATATGGCCATTCTTACTATGTTAATCCTACCTACCCATAAACATGCAGCCTTATTTTTTGTTTTCTTGGATTTGTGTGTGTGTGTGTGTGTGTGTGTGTGTGTGTGTGTGTGTATGTGTGATGACACACATGTTCATGCAATACACAATTATAACAACACAGCCATCCAGAAGTCTGTCTATTAAGTATTATTTCCCATAGGGAAGGAAGCAGTGGGTAGTGGATGAATGAAAATGAGAATGTTTTTGTAAAGCTTTAATCTTGGATCTATATAAATATATCATAATATTCAGAAAATAAAGATTAGATTGAAATGTCCTTCTAACTGAGATAACAAATAATCTTTTGGAGACCTGAGTCTGAAAAGGAATTGGAGAATTTAAATTGAAAATGTAATTTTGGAAACTCTTTTAAAACAAGTGTGGATGAGGAGATCAGCCTATCACTGGTGTCAGAAGGAGGGCAGAGATGCAGGAAAGGAAGCCGGGCACCAGATTAGTTAGAAGGAAAACAGAGGGCTGTGGCAGCTAGGAGTCATAAAAACGGGGCCTAAGGAGAAGCAAATGACCACCTGTTCGTGTAGGCCATTTTTGAATTGCTGTATATATGTGTATATATGTACATATGTATATATATGTGTGTGTATATATGTACATATGTATATATATATTCTGAAATTCTAGCAATATAATTCAAAAGCAGGAAATATATTGAATTGGGTAACTATGAAATAGGAAAGTGAGTTTAGATTTTAAAAGAAATTCAAGTAAGTCAATTCATGTTAGCTCACTAAAAATGGAACTAGATTTAGAGGAGGAAGAAAGAGAATGTGTTATTAAAATAACCCGTGTGAGAAATTATACAAATCTTAGGTGAGGATCAATATGCAATATTCAATATGGGTTTTTGTGAACATAGTAGTTATTTCAGACATAACATGACAACCAATTTTGATTTATACATTTATCAGTTATTTCTAGTTTATATTTAATTTACACCAACATTAATTATTCTGTTTTATTAAACTGGACCAGAGTCATAGGCAATCAAATGTGTTGCCAAGGCAGATATGGCTGCTGCGGGGATAGAGAGACATGTACGTCTAAGTTGACACAAAATGGAGTCAGGACCAGTTGGTGTTACCTTAGTCAGTTATTGGTTTACATGGTTCCAAGCCCTCAGAGAAGAACGACAAAGACCCCTTTCTTCAGTATTCGTAATTGTTGGTCCTGGAGAGATGGCTCAGCAGTTACTCAAAGGCACTGAGAACCTGAGCTTGGTGCCCAGCACTCCCATGGTGAAGTGGGCTCCACCACCGGTGACTCCAGCTCTCAGAGACCCACTGCCCTTCTCTGGTTTCTGTGGACAGCCACACCCATACGCATGTACTGCAACACAAGCAAAACGTGCTCTCATAATTAAATAAAATAGTGGAACAAAACAGAATGACTTAGCCCAAGTTTCAGGAAAGGACAGTGGCAATTGTCAGGAGAGTAGAGGAAGCTAGAGAGGTTGGTAAATGTCACTGCGTGGCCTTTGAGAGTATCAGGCACACGTACGTGTGTACAGCCACGTCGTGAAGGCAAAAACACCCACACATACCAAGTTTATAAAAGAATTAAAAGCTGAACTATTCTTTAAAACTTTCTGGTAAAGCACATAGATATAACTTGTGATTTTAGCGATCTATCCAATTGTACCTGTCATCTATTCTCTTAAATACTGCTATTGAGAAGCTCGCTTCTGTGTGATTATCTCTTTAAATAAGAATGCTATCATATTATGGGGATTTAGTCATTCTCCTTATTGCCCTTGGCTGTCAATCATCCCTTGTCTATATTTAAAATAATTTCAGTGACTTCACATGGTAAATAACCTATGGGAGAGTGGCTGTAAAAGGGTTATGCACTCATGCTAACTAATTAATGACAGGCTAAATTGCTCACCTTGAACTGCAGAGTGTTAAGCAAAAGAAGATAAAATGCTAGCTCAGCTACAGCTTGGCTAAAGGAGAAGCTAAGTGCTAGGGCCTCAGGATTCGCCTCTAGGTTGGTAGTGATTGAAAAATGCTTCTCTCAGTATTTACAGTGAGTTCCAATGCAGTTGCTCAAAATACATACTGTCTTACTTCTGGAAGCACACTTGGAGAGGCTTTTTATTATAGACCTTGTAATTAATATGCATTTTTGAGTGGGCAGTGTGTCTTAGGCATTGTACTAACTGTTACATACATATTATTTCAATAGCACTATGAATAGCTTTTGAGGCAGATGATTTAATTCCATGTTTTCTGATGAAGGAAGAGAATTAGAAGCACAATTAAGACTTAGAGATGCTAATCCACTGGCTAAGGTTTAACCTCAGCAGTGTGAACTCAAACAAGTATTTACATGTATAATATGTTCTTTTTCTTTGAAACAAAAATTACTAATTAGTGATTTAGATAAGACTAAGCTCAGAGCAGGAGACTGAAAGAAAAATAAAATATGACATTTAAAAAAGTTTAAAAATACTACTACTACTACTACTACTACTACTACTACTACTACTAATTGATTTTGTGTATGTATACATGATACTTGGTAGTACAGAGGTTAAAGTACAACTTTGTGAAATTAGTTTATCTCAACATACACATGCACACACACAGAGAGGGTGAGGGCGAGAGAGAGAGAGAGAGAGAGAGAGAGAGAGAGAGAGAGGAAAGCAAAGACAAGACAGGGTAAGATTAGTAGGAACGATAGCTCACATGTGAAAGCAGGGCTCAGAAGTGCAGGCAACAGTTCTTCATGGAGAAGCTGTAGATGCTCCATTTTGGAGGAAGGAAAAGCGACATTTTTGGGTACAGGGTAATAAAGTCTTTCCGTTTGAAAGTTTACAAGTAGATAGTGAATATGATGGATATTCTGAGGTAGTGAAAAAATAGTTTTTCAAATGTATTAAGTTACACAATTCTTTTTCCAGTAACAATCCACACAGTAGTTTAGAAAGCATAGCATAGTCAGACAGAGGCAGAGCACATCAATACCATCTCCGTCTTCCACGTGGCTTTTCTTTAAGCTCTCTGAAACTGCTGTGCATGGAAAAATGAAGGTGCTGGTTATGGACCCTGCAGCCTGAAGGTAGGACTAAAGAAGGAGCCTAGGCAGTGGAGTGGCTGTCTCTAAAGGGCCATTTTTAACTGTGCCAGCAGCTGGGGACAGTGAGGCAGGCAAGCCACAGCCTACAGCAGCAGCCTGGGCAGGTGGGGAGGTGAGCTGTGGACTTCCTTCAGGAATGCAGAAACCTCTGGAATTCTGCAGCATGTAAGGAGGGGACTATCAAGAAGAAAAATGGGACTTTTTGCCAGCATCGTACGTGGCATCTTGAATATTTAATTTCATTGAAAAATAATGGAGCAATTGTTAAATGGTCACCATGGGTTACAGACCAAGTATGTCTAAGAACGAATACAGAATCAATCATCAATTTTTATCACTTGTATATACATGGATGTAGGATGGGCATCTATTGGAGCATGAGAAGCCTTTTAGGAGGCTGTTTCCATGAACAACATGAACTCTTCTTCAGCAGCCGTCAACTGACTAACTCCTTAGCTAGGGGTGGGACTTTATGAGCCATAGGGGAGGAATAGGAAAGAAGGGGAGAGGCAGAAGGTTTGATCAAAACACATTATAGGAATGTATGAAATTCTCAAACACTAAAAAATTAACAAAAATGTCTAGAAAAAGGTAGTCATGGGGATTTGATGAAATAGTGAATGTAAAACTTTATACAGAGCTTAACTTCCAGGAATCACTTAACGCGCATGTGCGTGCGTGCGTGCGTGCGTGCGTGCGTGTCTGTGTGTGTGTGTGTGTGTGTGTGTGTGTGTGTGTGTGTGTGACATAACTTCCCCAAAGATGTTAGGTTGAAAAGATTTTAAGAAATGAGAAGGGAGGGGCTGGAGTGATGGCTCAGTGGTTAAGAGCACTGACTGTTCTTCCAGAGGTCCTGAGTTCAATTCCCAGCAACCACATAGTGGCTCACAACCATCTGTAAAGAGATCCGATGCCCTCTTCTGGTGTGTCTGAAGACAGCTACAGTGTACTTATATATAATAAATGAATAAATCTTTAAAAAAAAAAGAAATGAGAAGGGAATTCACTTTAAAATTATTTATTATTATTATTTACTGTTATTATTGTTATTATTTTTAGTGTGTGTGTTGTTTGTTCCACTTTAGGCAAGCCAGCCCTGAACCACCCCAGAGCCTTTGTCTTGTCTCTACTTTTCTACTTCACACTTTAGCATGAGGAGCTAGGGTGGGATTTTGGTGATCAAACTCAGATCAGAGGTTTTGAGGTTCTGCTGTTAACCATGGGGCACCTCTTAGCCCATCAGGATTTTCTGTATCCTTGATTAGGAGATATTTTTATCATCCCACACCTAAGAACCTTACTAGGAACAGTTTGGGCTGCATTTAAATCAGCACTTAACAGAAATCCAAAATGCCATCTCTCTTAATAAAATCAGTGTTTTATTTTAGAATATGTGTGGGCTATAGGTTATGAGCACATACATAGGGATTTCAAGTAAGAGAAATATGTTAACACGAATACCTCGAATACAGACATATTTATTTAAAAGCATGTTTGTGAAAGCCCAAAGGAATAAAGTCAATTTATTTTAGAAGTTGCTCTTCTGTAAAGAAAATAATTCAATAAAATATAAACGTGACCGATTTAAAATTAAGAATCAGATTTTATGAGATAGTTTTTAATTTTAAAAATTAAGGTTAAAAACAAACCAGTTCCTTGTAAGACAGTGGTTGGGCTTGGGCATGTTGTCTTGGCTAGTGGTTCCTGTCAGAAGTCTGTCTCACTTCTGTTTTTAACTACCCACTCTCATGGTAGCCCTGGAAGAGGCACACACAGATAGATACAGACTGCAGTTCCTAACACTGGCAAGTTTGCTTGTTTGTTTTTCTCTTGGCTATTGACAGTTTGGTTGTTTTCTTGACATTCTTAGGAACCCCATAAACGAAGTGTCCTCCTCGGATTTGCCCCACACAATCTCAACATTTTCTTGATTGTTAATGGCTGTGGCAGGGTCCAGCTTAGCACCAGCAGTGACATTTCTAGATGATTAAGCCTGGGTTGGATAAGAAAAGTAGCCGATTCTATGCCTGGAGGCAAACCAGTCAGCAGGGTTCTGCCGCCATCTGCTGTAGTTCCTGTCTCCAGGTTCCTGCCTTGGTTTCCTGTCTTGGCTGCTCTTGACGGTGGATTATAAACTGTAAGACAAAATAAACTCCTTTCTTTCCAAGAAAGTTTTAGCCAGTGTTTTCTCACAGCAACACAAAGCAAACGGAGACGGCCAGGATGGATGCAGCAGGGACGTGGGTGTGCCCAGTGCCTCCAGACTGCACCCCACACGCTGGTCTGCGTTCAGGGTGCTCATGCACATCCAGCACAATCTCTGTTACACTGTCGTTCCAGTGCAGGGCTGCATCGGATCCTCCTCTGTCACATTTGTGGGCTCCCCATGCTTCCCATCTACCCCAAGCATCTGTTCATTCTGATGGTGCCATGATGAGTGTCCTTCCTGAGTTAGTGTAGTTTAGGATGCAGTGGCCTTTGCACTTGGTGCCTCGATTCTGGAAACTAAAGGTCTGGAGCCTGGATCCAGACTACACAGTTTGCAGGGATGGACTTGCCTCTCGCCTCATGACTCTCCTGGTGCCACAACTGTTCTTCACCCTTGATTTGATGGCTGATGCATAAATTTTATGGCCCAGCATGTGTCCAACATTATCAAACTGGAGATATGCGAAGGCCAGATTGGAAAAGGCGGCCGGAACTGTGTCTCGTTACTGCCTCCTTTTAGGAGCTCTTCTGAGTCCTGCCAACAACCCTTTCCACTGCTTTGTAAAGTCAAAGTTCTGGGATGATGAAGAGATAGAGACAATAGCCCACAAGCTGATTGTGTGTGTGTGTGTGTGTGTGTGTGTGTGTGTGTGTGTGTGTACATGGACGTCATGAAAAATAATTGTACCTTTCTATGTGAACATGGTCCAAGGAGACATTGGGAGGCTATAATGAGAGAAAATTCTTTGCCAAAATAACGGTGTGTCCTTTGACACTGTGAAGAAATGTGGACCTTGACTGTCATAGCTCCTGATGATTAAAAAAAAAGGCCTGTGAGTGTTTTATTTTTATTTTTATTAGTTTTGTTTTGTTTTTGAGATAGGCTTTTCTGTGTAGCTCTGGCTGTTCTGGAACTCTCTCTGTAAACCATGCTGGCCTTGAACTTGGAAGTCTATTTTCAAAGAGGTGATTCTTCACATTTTTCAAAAATGATTTATTATTTTTTGTGTTTGTGCGTGAGTGCGTCTGTGTGTGTGTGTGTGTGTGTGTGTGCACGCGTGCGTGTGTGTGAGTGTTGGCAGAGACCAGAAGACCGTCTCTTGAAGCTGAGGTTATAGACAGTTGTGAGCTGTGTGAAGGGTGCTAGAACTCAGCTTGGAGTCTCTGGTGGATTAGCATGCAATTACTCTTCACCTAACCTTCTGTCCAGGGCTGATTCTCCACCTTTCAATTCTTGCCAAAAGTAACCTTCTGTGATCTTTTTTGTAAACAGTTTGTACTAACATGTATCCCTTTGGCCTCTGCGTTGAGGCCTCCAAGTTCACTGTTTTTCTCTTCTTTACCTGCGGTAAGCACAATTAACATCTCTAGGAAGCACAAGTCTTATTTCTCAGTTAGAACTGGAGTGTTTCCAGCAACTAGATGCAGAAGACGCTCCAGACGAATTTCAGGAAGAAGTCACTCTTTCTAGTAGGCGACTTGACTTGAATCTCGGGGGGAGGGGAGCAGGATAAGGGGGAGGGGACACAAGACTTATTTTCTGGCACTGGTGAGAATTGTGCTGGAAGACCTCATTTCCAGAAAAAAATCAAAATGTACATGAAGTTATAGAACTACGGTTTATGAAGAGGTGGAAAACTTTAGATTTTTAAGCCCAGGAATTAAGATTGTTTTGGAAGATGGAGTGGTGCCATCTAGTGGTGGCTCGTGAGATCTTAAGCTCTTGGCCCTTATTTCTCAAAATAATGTCTTCCAGCCTAGCGGAGAAGCTGTGGGCCACTGTTGGCTACTGCGGAGAGAGCAGTTTTCTTTGTGGTGTGCTCCCTATAGATCAGCTGTGCTCCTGTGGACTGCCCCACTCCTAGGAGTACATGAACAGCACAAATGGGACTTGGGTTAAAAAACAAAAGACAAGGGGGGGGGAATGAAGGGTGGATAGGATCAAATTTATCATATACCTGTATCAAATTATCAAAGAATTAATACAAATATTTAAAAGTCAAATGTCTTAGCTGTGCCTTGACAGATCCCATCACACAAAAAGACTTCTCACTGTGTGGACAAGCCTTCATTTACCTCAAAATATGTAGAGTACTGAGATTTTTAACTTGTCCTTTGCAGCAGTGGGATAGAGGAAGCGTTATTTGAAGTCCAGGAGCCGCTAGCCTCACATAGCTCTGGAGTTGATGCTTTAGCAGGTTCTTCCACACGGGGCACATGTGGCTAAGTTAGGAGCAGGGTAAATGGTTTATTCTTTTGCGACTTGGGGATTTATGCCAACGGGCACAGATGGCATTATTGCAGAATGTTAACCTTAAATACTGTGGAACGAAGTTAGAAACCAGAAGCACAGACCCAGGATCTAAAAGAAATGTATTTGAACCACAGATTCACTTATTTTAAGTAAAAAGTATTTCTACTTTCAGTCTAGACCAAGCCATTCATTCAGGTGCTATTTGGAAGATCAAAGAGTTATCTGTGTCCTGAGGTAATTTGGTGGTCATGGCTTTTTATGGAAAAAAAAAAAGTCTTAAAGTCCAATGAGCAGAAGTTTGCAAACCAGGCTCATGTGAAACGAAGTCATTCCGAGGGCTTTATTACCCGATGAGATAGCTCTCTGTTAATGTTATTTCAAGAGTATGTGGGAGGCAGACATGAATTCGGGGTGAAGCTTTCCGGGGTTAAACTGGTTAATGTGATACTGCAACCCCCTCATGTCTGTGACCGACTGAGCATCTGTTACTCCAGGCAAAACTTATTTCTGCCTTTACTTTAGAAAGAAATTTAAGTTTTCACGAAGCATCCCTAAGTCTGAGCTCTCTTACCAGTAATGAGAAGGCTTAATTAAATAGTGTGTTTCTTTAACCTTTGGTTATGCCCATCCCCTCATGACTTTCCTTTTTTTGAGACTACAAGGTTAAGTTTAATAACAGAACTGAGATGAAGAACTGTTCAATGCTAAATACTTGATGAGCAGGATGACAGAGCTTCTCTCGTCCCACCGAGTAATTCTATAGTTTTACAGTGCCCTTAGTAAAGCTAATAGAATTGAAGTAATTCGAAACTTGAAAACCTTGCTCCATTGGGATCAGATTTTCAGCACTAATTACCTGGCGATCACCTTGTGGGAAGATGCTTGCTAAGTCAGGGATGACAGAGGCTGAAGCGGGAGGCACCATGCATCCCTCTGAATACACCGCTAATGTGTAGTCTGTTCAAGACACATCTCTCAACTGTAGATTTTGTACAGGTGCTATATTCAGAAACTGGAAAAGACAGAGTTCGCTTTCATCATGATAAAAGACAATTTTCTTTCATTCTCCAGCGCTAAGGATCAAACCCAGGACTTTGGCCGTGCAAGGCAAGCACTCCAACACTGTGCCACATGTTTTTAAAAATAGAAATTGATTATTGTAAAATTAATTGAATTCTCATTGCAGGTTTGTATTTTTCAAAACTTATTTTACTAAGGGTCCTTAAACAATTCAAGTTTCCTTATAGCCCACTGACCAAACGTAGGGGAAGACAATGGCTAATGGGACAAGAGGGACATAGACCTGTTTAGAAGTAGTTCTTTGGAGTGATTCCAATCTTCACTGTCAACAATTCACTCCACTGCCAAAACAGCCAATGCTAATCAGCAGCAGCGGCCAGATCCAGAGAAGCCACAAGGCAGCCAAAAACCACCAGAAGCTCGTTGGTACATTTCTCTCTGTGATGTCAGGACAAGCGAAGATTACAGAAGAAAGCAAGGCGAACCAATGCCAGAGCATCATTGTCCAATGTCTGTTGGGTTATACGTAAACTCTCTCCAAACGTCACCTGTCCTCTCAAGCATCTGTTCCAGCAAAACATTATAATCACCAGCAGCTTCCAGAAACACACCACATGTCTGTTCTCAGCAGCACATCCTCTCATGTCTGCTTCACCAAAACATCCTCTCATAAGACAGTTTCCCGGAGACTCTCACACGACACGACTGAGTCTGCGATGAAACCGGAACTGCCCACTTCATCTTATGTTTAACTGTACACTGTTGTTTCGACTTTATTGTTTATATTTAGTTTTATTCAGTTTGTTTTTTTAAAGATGACAAGAGTTAATTTCTTCTGGAACCATTCGAAGCAACCATGGCCCAAAGACACTGATTTAAGTTACCTCAAATTCCATTTTCTAACATTTAAGCGGTCTCATGAGGTTTTTGTAGTTTTAGAGAACAAAGAAAGTAAAAAAATCTATGCCAGTCAGAGAGGTATAGTGGAATGAGGAGTGTTTTTCCATATGTCCCACATGCTATTTGCGCTTTACATTTAAAAAAAAAACAAACCCATCTTCTCATTCTACTGTAGCTTTACAGACTTACCGTTAACTAGGAACTGTTCTCATTTTCGTAGAATATGCTAACCCACCCACGTTTCCTAAGGTACTCATGAATTAGAAGCTATATGGAGAAAGATGCTAGCCTAGATGACAAGAGCAAACATTTAACAGCAACAGGATATGTGACATTTAGACCACGTGCTGAGTAACTTAATTGAGAGATAAAGTTGTATATGTATCATTATCCAGAAAGCTCTGTGAGCCACTGTTGCTGGTGGGCTGTGAGCTCCAACAAGTGGCACTACGTATCTGCTGCTGACGCTGAGCAGGGCAGAGACCCAGTCCCTTCTGTCCCCTACTCCTCTCACACACTGAGGGAAACAGCGGATGAGCCAGGCCTTGCTGAGGGCGGACACAGCAAACTGGGAGCGCAGGCAAAACCGCCATCTTTGGGTGGCCCCGCATGTAGAATCGTGTGGAAAACGTTCTCGACCCTTTCACCATGGCCCATAGAGCACTATGACCGACAGGATATGAAGATGGAACAATTTGAGGAACTTTTGAAGCTCCCTTCCTCATTGCCACCCATGTCTATCATCCTGTGTAAGACAGTGAGCTGGGCAGGAACACAGCGAGGCTCTGCTGCCACAGTGGAAGAGAAGCCTGTATTTTTATTTTTTTTTTTAGCAAGAAAAAAAAATCAAAGTATCTTTATTTAAAGATGATGTGGTTCTATACATAAGGGCTCTAAATATCCCCTTCTTCAGATGATGAATACCCTTCTTTGCATTTTTGTTCGATATTTTTTGTATTTACATTTCAGATGTTATCCCCTTTTCTGGTTTCCCCTCTCCCCTCCCCCTCCCCCTGCCTCTATGATGATGCTCCCCCTCCCATACACCCACTTCCACCTCACCACTCTGACATTCCCGTACGCTGGGGAAACGAGCCTTCACAGGACCAAGGGGAGAAGCCTGTATTGTAAATCGATCTCCCTCCATCCCTCTCTCCTTCCATCCTTCCCTTCTTTGGATGCCCCCTCCATGTGCATACTTGAGCATGAGGGTGCGTTCATGGAGAGGATTTTGGGGTTGGTCTTGCAAATATCAGTTTATCCTATTCCAGGATAGAACTTCTGTTATGTGAATTGTGCGCACGTAAAATCATGAGCCATTGGAAATTAAATCGCCAACGAAAACTGAGTCATTGTTGTGTGCCTGCCCTTCTCTGCTCTATTTTGAAGACATCTTTGATTTATTCAGGCGTCCTAGTCATTCATGTATTAAGGCAGAGAGGAGGACTGAACAAAGACGGTGGAAACAACTGCATGAGAAAAGGAAAAGTAGCCCACATAATGTCCTCCACGAATGTCTGGGGAGGACAGACGCTGCTCAGTTTTGGACATTGGCGCACCGTGACTCAGACCCACAACGCCACTGGATGGGCGTTAGCTGTAGGTTAATGATGGTGTTGAAGGTGGGAAAGTGAAAACAGACGTAGAGGACAAGCAAAATGAGTGTTTCCTCCTTTGTGTGTGCACACGTGTGGGTGTGTGCATGCTGTACCATGCCTCTGGTTAGAGGATAACTTACATTAACCTGTCCTCTCCTTCTGCCTGTGGGTTCCAGGGACCAAACTCTGGTTGTCACGTCTGTATCAAGGAACCTTCACCCAGCGCACCATCTCACCGGCCCGTAAACAAATGTAACTTAACGGTTGAAAGAACCGAATCCAAAAGCTTCATCTTGATTATTTTAAGGCATCGCTTCCTCCCAACCCTTGGCCCTGGCTTCAGCTGACCTGACTTCATGTCCTTGTGAGGAACCTTTGCCTCAGACGTTCCAATCCCGTACTTGCCACACAGCATCCACTTTCCAGGGCTCGAGCAAAAGTTTTCCAACTCTGTCCCTTTTGTTTTGGTTCTCCATGCTTGGCTCAATAGGCTCTCAAAATATAAATGCTATAGGAAGCTGTGAAATATACCTCTGGAAGTAGCCAATTTATATTTTATAAGGTACCCAAAAATATTTCAAATTTTATTTTTTTTCTTGCAGAATTAGGTGGCTTAGGTAGAATGACGATGATAGGATTTAAGAAGCTGTGCGGTTGAACCTCTGTGTTATTTATTAAAGCAGACCAAACTTTGTAATACCATCAGGGAAATAAAGAAGAATGTGTATTAATCCTCCAGTCTATGAACATGACAAGAGTTCTGTTGAGAGATGAGAAATCTATTGTCAGCAGTAGCTAGTGTCTCCCCGACTCCATACCAAGCAAGAGCGGGAGGTAGGAGGTAGTCGGAGAGGATTTGATGCTCCGCTACTACGGTGCCGTAAGGAGGGAAAGGAGCAGGTCAGAGAGGCTAAAATTATCCTCCTACGCTTGTGACGGAGTCTGAGTTCCGTACTTCACAGTCTTTATACATATGTTGCTGAAAATTTGTTTTACTTTTTGTCTTAGGAATTATTTTTTATTTTAACTGCATAAATGCATCTTTCACGTATTCGTTAGCCATTTCTTTATAATAAATCTCCAATGTTATATTTTTAATTTACTTTATTTTTGCTCAACCTAATAGCCACATTGATTATTTGGGAATTTCATAGAGTGAACTGAAGGGCTTGTAGAAGTTTTATCAAATCTAAGGAAAAAGGGACCTGAGATACTATTCATATTTAGAATTATATCATTAAGTAGTGTTTGGTCTGAGTTTAATGAAGAAGGGGATTTTCATACATTTGATTTTTAGTTTGAGAGCAGAGAATGTTCTTGGTTACTCTAAGAGAAACAGCATCATGCTTTAGTGTCTTACGCCTGCTGCAAAGGAAGCTTCATTTTCCGGAGCTGGGGACCGAACCCAGGGCCTTGCGCTTCCTAGGCAAGCGCTCTACCACTGAGCTAAATCCCCAACGGAAGCTTCATTTTCAAGGCCTTGTTTCACCTCTTATCTCTTCAAGGTTATCATCTATGAACAACACATCTATTCGTCTTTGCCCCAACAGCCTTTCTTACAGCGTGAAGGACGGAGGCACCTAGGATCAGTTACCAATGGTGTCTCACGGTTTGAGGCATCTCCAGCCATGTCTGTTTTTTCCTTTTCCATAATTTCAAAACTCATCCGTGTGGGACAATTTAAAATGAATTTCTTGAGGTAAACACAAGATCTGGGCGATCTACTTGCCTGGGAGGTTGTGAGAGCCCAGTGCTTGAGTTCACTGTTTTCTATTTGAAAGGATGCTGTTAAATATTGGAATACTTAAAGGATTGGGGGAACTGCAGTGTCATAAATACCCTGAATGCTCATGAGAATAGTCGGGGGAAAGTCTTCAGAAGGTCATGGTAGTTTTGCTTGTTTTACATGACCTTCAGGTACTTGAATGGTTGGAAACATGTAGCATGGTAGTGTCTTATTGTGAAGGGAATGTGTAACTTTAGGGATGAATGTAAGAGGCCAGGAGTCGAATCCTACCTGTCCAGTGACACTATACCTTTCCTGTGCTAGCCTGTCTGTGCCTTACTTAGCATGAAGTCAGTGGTCCTTGAACCTCCGTAGAGGTAACCGTGTGCATTCATGTGTATAAAGTACTCAAACAACATTGTACAAATAGATATTTGCTATTGCGATACTAATACGTCATTACATTTTTTTTCCCTTTAAGATGCATGGAATCTTAAATTCTAGCACTAGAATAGGTAGAAAAACAAAAGAGAAAGCATGTGGTCTTTAAAATTTCAGGAGTTAACTTTGAGCTATAGATGTGTGCTTTGACATGGCCCCGCTGAGACTTGTTCCTCACAGTTTAGAGCAGCATGCTTATAAGTGTACCCAGTGAACTTTGCGGTTGAGCTAAAGAAAATGAGGAGTTTTAAAATTGCAGATACCTAGGACTCAGCCCCGATCTCCCTGGTCAGAGTGAGAACTGGCTTTGTGAGGATTCCAGGGCTGACGCACAGCACAGTCAGCTGTGAGAACTGCTCTGCAGGGCGTGTGGTGCCATCTCCTTGTGCCGTCTTCTTACATCCGCTCTTTCCCACTGTGGTGTTCAGATGACCGTTCGAGTTCTGCAACTCAGGTTCCACGATAGCTCATATTCCAGGACTGAGGTTTGTTTCTCCTAACGTCATGGCCGACCTAAGTCCTCTCACCTGGCTGGCTACTCCTCACCCTCCCATGCCTCTGTATTTTTATCACCTCTCAATCATTCCTTGCCCATAGTCTGTCAGGTTGGTGTGTGAAATCTCTCTGGCTTTTGAATCCACAAAAGATCTTCTGTATTTCACTGCAGTTGAGAGAGAGATGGGGGTGGGGGTGGGGAAGAAGCCAGAACCCTGGCATTTCTGACCCTTGGTCTGTTTGTTCCCTGGACTCCATTTGAACTGTGTCTCCATTTGTGTGATTTCACAATTCAGAGGCGTGTGAGGCATCACCAAACTGTGTGAAACCGTTTGTCGGAATACACTGCATCGGGTATATTCCAATTAAACTTTAAAATATGTCAAGGACTTATACATGTGGTACTCCTTGCATATAGAGTCACATGTAGCCATGTAGAAATACCACGTGTGAAGTTTCATTGCTTTTTAGCGAAGGAAAGACTGAGGCAGTTTGCCTCCTGGAGTAGGTAATGCGCCTTTGCTCTGGGCACTGTCCTATAGAATGCACAAATGTGTTACGTCCGTGTGGCTGGTCACATAGATCCATGGGAATCTTAATGATCTGTGAGATAAATTGCTCTCATTTTCAGAGGTACATCTACATCACAAAAAAGCAGTGCTTCCGCGAGGCCACGGTGGGGCTGTGCTTTTCAAAGCTCTTGAATCCCATGCAGCTAAAAGTGGGAACAACATTTCTGTTCCATAAACACACCGGAGTTTATTGAAAATGAACACATTTGGCTGAATTCGCTTATTCCCAAGCAACGTTGACATTCTTCGAAGAAGTGTTAGTTTAGCCATTAAATAAAAAAACATGAAAGAAATTCAAGCCTTGGAAATTTACCACTTTGGAAGGATTGGCAGTTTCACATAATTGTTTTTAAAACTTAGGAAGAAGTCAAGGTAAATGTAGACATAACCAAGAAATCAATCAATTTTAAAGTTTAATTTTAATTGTTTAGTTCCAGCCGTCAGCAGCTTTACTTGGAAAAGACGGACTTAGTTTCTTTTCTGTGATGCTGCTTAGGCTCTGCTTGGATGAGGGTAAGTTTCAGTCAGTTAAAGAATGACTATTTTTCCATAGTTTAATTTGTATTACTGCGATAGCATACAAAGTTTTGATACATGTATACATTATGTAATGTTTAAGATCAGAGATTTATCTTCCTTATGCATAAAGCACTCAGGATTCTAGCTTTGTAAAGCTTTATATGATGCCTTTGGACTATTTTCACCTCTCAACTCCTCTCACGTTCTCTCCCCTCCCCTTCCTACCCACCAAATTGATGGTTGATTTCCTCCTTACGTTTCTGCACTGTGTAATCCTACTGCTCTTGGATTGGACTTGCCCTGCGGCGTGGTTGACCTACCAGGATCACATTGCCTAAGAAAACAGATTCTCTGCCTCTCTCAAATATCATTAGCTCCTTGGCTAGCTGTGGGATTTCATGCTAGTCTCCAGGCCCCCATACTGGGGTTTGGTCTGACTGAGCTGGAGCAGGTCTCACTAATGTTGTCATAATCGTGGAGAGTTCGTCTCTATAGCTGGCCTGTTGGGTCTGGACAAAACCACTGCATACTCGAAGCTACCCACCACTTCTGATGGCTGACTCCTAAAGAACCTTTCTTTCCCCTCTTCCCCAGGGATCTGTGAGCTTCATGGGGGGTGGGGACATGAAACGAAGGAGCCATGTGAGGCTGAGGACTCCAGTCTCTACATGTTGACCAGTTGTTACTTGTTGCATGAGGAAGCTCTCAATCAAGTAGGTTGAGGTCTGTGGCTATAGCAATAAGTCATTTGGGGCCATGAAATTGTTTTACCTCCTACCCTGGCACATCGAGTCCCTGGAGGACTAGGTACATCCTCTCCCTCTGAGGCCAGACAAGGTGACCTAGTTAGGGAAACAGACTCCACAGGCACACGACAGATTCAGGGACAACCTTCACTTCAGTTGCTGGAGTACCTGCAGGAGGACCAGTGTACAGGGGGGCGGAGCTAGGTCCAGAGAAGAAGGGGGGGGGAGTGGGGGGAGGAGCTGTGTGAGGAGAAGACTGGGAGGAGGGGATGTGATATTGGAATGTAAAGTGAATAACATTAATGAAAAAATAAATTTTGTAAAGCTTACAATTATTATCTTGATGAAGTGGATAAACACAAAAAGATAACTTTAAATAGTAAAAGAAACCATAACAAATTATGATTTTGTAACTATCACCACACATTCAAGTTGGATGTCTTAATTGGTTATTTTCTTATTCTTTGTAACACTGAGACCAAAACTAAGGAGAATGTATCAGCTGGCTTTATGACTTTGTCTCTTTTTCTTTCTCTAGGGATGGTCTCTTCGCTTTTGTTAGTATACCTGTCAGCCTTGGTCGTCTCTTTTGTCTGTGGAGAAGCAGAAATAAGATTCACTGGACAGACAGAGTTTTTCGTTAACGAGACAAGTACCACAGTTATTCGTTTTGTCATTGAGAGGATAGGGGAACCAGCAAATGTTACTGCCATTGTGTCGGTAAGAAATGACCGCAGCTGTGCTTTTAATCAGATGCGTGTGACACTTTTTAGTCTCAGCAGAGACATTTTTAACTGTTTGGGGTTTGTTGTCAGAGTTTCATTATGATAAATGACCTGGAGAATGCGCTGTTGTATCTAAGTCTGTTAGCTGCTCAGGAATGTTCCTGTGTCTCCATGGATATCTGATAGGTGCATTTTCAACACAAAGGCTAATTATCTTAAGTCATTTATGTGTTTGCTTTAAATCAAAACTATTTCATTTTGGGTAATTCAAATAGAGAAATTTAGACATTCATTGTAAGGTGACTTATGTAAGAACATATACAATATTTAAAGACACAAAACAGACAAAGGATCACTCTAAGTTTATTTAGTCACTGTTGGAGAAATGAAGTTTACTAACATCATTAAAAGTTACAAAGATTATATAAATTCTGTACTATAGAAAGTTTAAAGTTCAGATGGGATGTTTTATCTTATACGTTTGTGTCTGTTTTTACAGAGAAAGCAATGTCACATGGCCAAAAAAACATTTCTATATCTTAAAACTTTGGGACAAGAATACTGTGTATGTTTCTTGCTTGTTTATCCATACACACATGTGCATATGTGCATACAGATGAGCACATACACTGCAACCAGAGTTGCAGAGGTCAGGTCAATGTCAAGTAGCCTCCTCTCTGTCACTGTCTGTCTCTTACTGAACTCACTGATGGACAAGGGTACCTCACTAGTTCTCACCAGGGACAATTTTTTAAATTGCACTTTTAATTGCATTTTTATTTACATTTTAAATGTTATCCCATTTCCTGGTTTCCCTTCCAGAAACCTGCTAATCCATCTCCCCACCCCCACCCCACCCTGATTCCCCTGGTTCTGTGATGGTGCTCCCCCACCCACCCACCCACTCCCTACCACCTCCCTGCCCTGGCATTTCCCTACACTGGGGATCCAGCCTTGACAGACCAAGGGCCTCTCCTCCCATTGATGATCAACAAGGCCATCCTCTGTTGGATGGAGCCTTAGGTTCTCTTGGGATGGTGGTTAGTCACCAGGGACCCTTTGTACCACCATGCCCACAGCACTGAGTTACAGATAAGTGGACCTGTGGGGAAGGCAGTTTATCCACCAGCCCAGCTTTCAGCTCATTCAAAGTGATTTTTTAAAGCAATAGGTTAAATTATTTATAAAAACACTGAAAAAAAAACCCAAAAATGAACCCAATGCTATAATTTTGTATATTTTAGTTTCTGCTCGATTTGACATATATGCATCCATTTTGTGAGTTTGTAGTTGAGGTGTAATTGTATTTGATGGCATTCACTGGTCTTTTCAGGCTGATGCATTTTGCTTTCCCTGGGAAATCATTGTACTCCAAACATTCCTCCACTGCTTCTCATTGATGTCGCTCCCAGGTTTTGCTGTCTATAGTGAATGCCATTCTGAATAATTGTTAATGGATGTGACCATTTCCCTGCACTTTGGGCTTTTAGAGTGGACTCATGTATTTTATGTATGCTTAGTGCATCTTTTCTGAGCGATGGCAGTTTTCTGTAGAGTTGTCTGAGGAGGTCCCCTCGTTAATACTTTGGGATGCTAAAAACTTGTGTCTGTGCCAGTTGCCGTGGATAGAGTACGTACAATTGTAGGTTGAAAGTTTTGGATATAGAAGTTACTTTTCTAAAGTCACTGGGGAAATCATAGCACCTTCTCAGTTTTCCAGGCCACTTCTCACCTTTCTTTTGTAAGGCTTTTAGCCATAATTTATTCTGCTAGGCTGTACTCTATACCAAATTGAGTGAGAGACAGAAGAAAAAAATGTAGAATTACTTTTCAATGAAATTCTTAGTTTTTTTTTGTAGGCAATTAACCCTGGTTCCGCTACATTAAGAAATATGTAATGATTTATTCTTGTGATTTTCCCTGTTTTAAAATATTTATTACATGTATGTATGTATGTATGTATGTATGTATGTATGTGTCTATGGACACATAGGTAGAGGTCTGAGGCTCTGATGGACCTCAGGTCATCAGCTTGGCTGCAAATACCTTTGCTCCGTCTTGCTGGTTCTGTGATATTTCTTCAGAAGATGAGTCTTGTTGCTAAACATTGGTCTGTAAGTGTCAGTGCCACCTGATCTATACCCTTTCTCCTAATCGCCCCAGTGAGGATCGGTTTCACTTGCTTGCCTCTTTCTTAAAGGAGATTGTTCTGTGTCTCACTCGGCAGCTGGACGGAGAAGACACTGGTGACTTTTTTGACACATATGCTGCGGCATTTATCCCTGCGGGAGGGACGAACAGGACAGTGTACATAGCGGTGTGTGATGACGATCTTCCAGAGCCCGACGAGACTTTTACTTTTCAGTTGACGTTACAGGTAAGTCCTTCTTTCTTCTCAGCATTGAGTTCATGAAACGCCTTCTAACGCTTGAAAAATCTGCTTAGTGAGCGATAAGGCAAGGCACGTGTCCCACGGTGGCTTCTCTAGATCTCATTGACAGATGTACGGGGTGTGGTTGAGGGTCTGTTTATAGGCTCGTGCTCCTTGCTAGTAGATACCCCACTGAAGAAAATCTCCCCATCCCCCAGAAGTCGTCAGACTGCCTGAAGATTTAAGGGTTTATTTATACTCTTAGTGATTGAAGACAGAAATTTGACTGAAGAATTGGTTTTCTTGTAATATTTAATGTATTAATTTGTTTGTTTTCACTTTAGAAACCCTCAGCAAATGTGAAACTTGGATGGCCAAGGGCTGCTGCTGTGACAATCCTATCAAATGACAATGCATTTGGAATTATTTCCTTTAGTACGGTATGGTTACAAGGAAAACTGTAGTGCTCGCCGGATACTACCACATTCAGTGGTCTTTTGTCCGAGTTTTCTTGGTATTGGCTACTGCCATTCTGTTGTGATTTTTAACTTCAGGCTAGACATGAATCTGTAGTCACTCTGCATTCTTTGTATTTACACTTTCACAATGAGGGGATTGTCACCATTTCTGACCATTGACTAGTTTGTCACCCGTTGCCATGTGCTCTGGGGCTCCCCCTATTTCAAACTTCAAATCCCACTTAGAGAAGTCTAGCCTGTTTTCTAGAAGCTTCTGTCCATTGGACTCTCCATTTGGAGTGACAGTGACGTGAGGGAACACACAGAAAGAAAGCCTGTGGTAAACGTAAGATTAATCTGCCTGTGTGATAACGCTTCCTATTCAATTCTCAGACATTCTTATCAATTCGTATTTCACGGAGGTTAAAACTCAGACTCATCTCCTGAAATTCTGCTCAGTTATTTCCTCTCCTTCATCAGGTTCTTGTTCTTCTAGCCCATCCAATTTTCAGAAGGCTTCATTTTTAAAAACAAACATACAAGACAAGTCTTTCTTGGAGAGAAAATGTTTCCAGCTCCTTAAGCTAAAATTAAAGGTTGTCTTCAGTACAACTGGATTTGGATACCAAGTAGGAGGCTCTAATAATCTTTCTGATAGTCTTTTTGAATTCCGTTGCTAAGCGACATTTAAAAATCTGATACCGCAGTCTCTAGCTTTCTATTCCTTTTCAAACACTCCTGCCCTTGTGTGTGTTCTATGTCCAGGTCTGTAAAGTCATCTTTGAAACAAGGCAAACCCTAGATAAATGTGCTCTTTGTGCCTGAGTTACCTTTATTAAAACAGATGTTTTTCTAACTTAAATGGAGTAGATATTTGGTAATCTGACACTACTGTCATTCATAAACATTAATTTCATAAATTAGGGATTCTTGAATGAAGAAATTATTACACAGTTCTTCTGTCTAACTTTCCTTACTCACTTGTGCCTTACCACAGAACCTCACAGTGATTTGTTTAAAAGTTGGTCCTCTTTTCTTTGACTGCCTCTCTCCCATCTTTCCTCTCTTTCCTCTGACATGTGCATGTTGGGGTGCTGTGCAGGCTGTTGGGGTGAGTCCTTGTTTCTGGGGTTGTTTACAGTGCTACTAGGCCACCTGTGACAGACTCCACATGGGCTCCATGCTACAGAAAGTACTCGGTAGCCTGCCTCCGCCTGTAGCTTTTGAACAATTAGATTAGTAATGAGCATGACCTTGGCAGAGTGCTAATGTATACAGCCAACAATATGGAATATCCAGCACGTGTCAGGAAATAGGAAGAACTCTAGTCACAAAGCTTTGAGACAGGTAACCATTAATAGATGGTTCTGACATTGCACCCTCAGAAATGTCCACTGTTCTATACATAGCTACACTCAGTGCTTCCCATGTCCTCCTCATCTACTCTGTCTTTGAACCACCACCCACCTGTTTCAACATTGAAGTTCTCCCTGTTTCTCCTCTTCTGGTTCTGAAAGTCATTAACAACTGTGTGTCTAAGTGATCTTCTACCTGATGCTGAGGTAAGTGTGCATGACAAGTGGTCCTGGCGAGCCACTAGCTTTCTCTGGAGGCTTAGCTTACTTTTGTGACCTCCTGGGCTTTGTGAGCACTTTATCCTCTTTTAGCTGGGTAGCCTTCAAGGTTTCTCAGAGCAGACGCTGGTAGGGCTGGGAAAACCTGTCTGATGTAGGCTTTTCTTTTCTTTTCTTTTTTTTTTTTTTTTTTCCGGAGCTGGGGACTGAACCCAGGGCCTTGGGCTTGCTGGGCAAGCGCCCTACCCCTGGGCTAAATCCCCAACCCGGCTTTGCTTTTCTTTACACTGCTTCTCTCCACTCTCATTTTAAAAAAATCATCTATAGTATATTGATGCTGGGAATACACACTGCAAGAGAACAATATGAACTGATTTGCTGTGCCATTTAGCGTTTCTAGGGAAGTGCTTTTACCACATCCTTCTCTGATTGCCTTTGCTCTTCCCCGTAGCCCTCATCCATCACAGTGACTGAGCCAAGGAGCAGAAATGCATCTGTTTCCCTTACTCTCATCCGGGAAAAAGGCACCTATGGAATGGTCACTGTGACTTTTGATGTAAGTTTATTTGGAAATAATTTTGGATAATACCATGTCAAGAGTCCATATCGCATGACTGCAATTTAAAATAGTATCAAAATCTTCAGTGTGATATGTATCACACTGACTTAAAATTACTTAACACGGAGTTCTACTTTTTATAACCTTTTGGTTAGGAGAGAAGTATTTTCTTTGCTGCTTGCATATACTCAAGCATGAAACTTAATCAATATTTTAGACACAGGATAATAATAAAATAGATTAATGACATTAATTATGTAAAATTCCTGGAATCTTTATGATAATCATTTTTAAAGGTATCTGATTAAGAACACTCACAGATTACTTAGATTAATACACATTACTTCCATGTCTTCAGGACGTCTGGTAGGTAACAGCAGTTACCTCAGTCATAGAGGCTCATGGATATTGTACGGTGTGGTGTGAACGAAGCAGGCTATGGAGAGGCGTATTCTATTGCTTCCTGCAGTGATACGTTGTGAGGTTCACACTGAAATTTTCAATTTACTTTTCTGTAAGGTCTTAAGTATGGCCTAAAATTTTAGAGTGTTTGGAAGTTTTCATACATTCCTATCTTAGTGATTAACTGTAGTAAAAGTGGATTCGATATTTGGATTAATATAACACGATTTAACGTGGCATAGAGATATTTGTTATACTTATGGATGTCTAGATCAGATGGTGTCTCTTTAACTGTATAAGAGGAAAGTAGGGAGCTGGAGCGATGGCTCAGTGTGGGAAGTGCGTGCATGCAAGCAGGAGCATCTGCATTTAATGCTCACAACCCAGGGAAGGCCAGGTATGAAAGCCCAGGGCTCTACAGGGGAGGCCAGAGACGCCCTGGAAGCAAAGAGACTCTGTCTGAGACGAGGTGGAAGGCAAGGACCTGCACTAAACACGCATTCATACATGCACATACGCAGTTCACAAACACACCAAGATTAAAAAAAAATACCCAGAACATAAAATAGCATGAGACAATAGATACCCAAAAAAAAAAAAAAAATCCACACAGCATTCAGCTAAAAATGCAGGACTGTTGCAAATTTTGTTCAGGAAACCTCAAGGAGGAGTTCGCTTTACAGTATCTACATTCAGGACTTAAGAGATAAGGTGTGTGCTGCTCGCTAAGACTTCAGTGAGTGAGATTACACGTGCTCGGCTCCCGCCTGCAAAGCAGACACTCTTGCTCGTTTTAAAGATAAGGGAAATGCTACCCAGTTGTCAGACAGCTTTCCCAAGGTCACATAGTCAATGGTAGAGCTAGAACCATTTCTCTAGGGGATTTACTTGTCTTCCATATCTTTCTCCAGAAGATGTGTTTCTCCAACCCCTTCCCCGGGTTTAGTATAACAGTTAAAACTCCCAAATCTTAGAAAACACAACTTACTATCACTAGAGTTAAGACGTGTAATGGCATTGCAGACTCTGAGTTAATTAGAAAGGGGTGGGGGTGGTCTCTCAGACAAGCTCCTGTGTTTTGTGTGCACTATCTTTATATTTCTAGAATTTTGCTAGCAACACGACAGTAATGTTTTCTTTGTTTTGAGATATTTTGTTTAACTGGTGGCACTGTTTATTTCTTTTCAGGTATCAGGTGGCTCAAATCCCCCTGAGGAAGATTTGAGTCCAGTGAGAGGAAATATCACCTTTCCACCCGGCAGAGCCACTATAATTCACAACTTGACCGTACTTGACGACGAGGTTAGGCACTGTTAAGTACACAGAAGGCAGCATCAGTGATGGAGACTTTGAGAGAACTGTTTTTGAATGTTGAATTGTATTTATTATTTGAAATTACTCAAGGGTGCAAAATTAATGTGTTATACCCATTCACACTTTAACCACGAGTAGCAAGATGTTATTTGCGAATGTGGCTTGCAGATGCTTATCTGCTTTATTTCGTAGTAACTCGTACTTACAGGGCTGGAGGTGTGGGGAGGCACTTGCCTAATGTGCGAGGCCCTGGCTTCCATCCCCAGGGTCTTGAACTAAATGTAACATAATATAAACATTGAAGAATTTGAAACATCTGCTTATTATTTTTGCACTAATCATTATGTTCGAGGAAAATTCTATTAAAATTGATTCCTTTTTAAGATTAAAATATTTATCAGTGCATGTGTGTTCATAAGCACATGCATCACACACATAACTTCTGGGAATCTCAGGTTACCATCTTATGTGGCCTCTTCAACTGATGGGCCGTCTTGTTACCTACTTTGTTTACATATTTTTTAGGTTCCTAGTCACAGAGATCTTATGGTTATATTTTATGTACAGCTCACTGCAAATTTATATACATGACAGAGCTTAATCACAGAGCCAAATCTGAATACTAGATTAGAGATGTCTCTCATGGGCCAGTAAGAAAAACTCGCCAAGGAATACAGTATTGCTAAAGAAGAGAAAACAGAGGAACGAGGCAGAAATAACGCAGCTTCCTACACAAATCCTGTAACCAAAGCACAAACAGGAGTTAAAGAAGGAAATTCTGTAGAAATGCTAGAACAGTAGACTGTTCTGGAACAACCTGAGACATTTGGTAGACACCAATGACCTTATTTTTCTAGGTTGGGAAATCAACAAAGGCTTTCTCCTCAGAGGCCCCAGGATAATAGTAGGTTATGATCCATGTAAGAGGAATTAATTACTGATCTTGTAAATGGAAAAGACTTAATAGCATCTTTTGGGATAAGCGTCTTTACTTCGATATATTTCTATTGATGGAGGCAAAATGATGTGTGTTTTTACTTCATAAATTCATAAAATGACATAAAGTTCACAAAAGTGGAATTAATAGTGAATGCAGAGTTTGAACAGCAGGGCACACTGGGGATTAGCCCCAGGATCTCTGTAAGCTGTAACTAACTATTCTCTTGAGCAGTGTTAGCATTTTGCGGAGAAGTGACATTCCTGGATCCTTCTCCTGGGAGCCATGGTGTTCTCTTAACAGTCATAGAACTGACTCCAGAACCACACATCACAGACAGAGATTCAAAGCCACTCCTCTGCTGAAATTTAGCAGCTATATGTATTTAGTATCCTTGTCAGAGTCTAGGGTATTATTAGACTTGGAATACTCTTTAGGTCCCTACCAATGATCTGAAGTGGACAAGGATTTACCCACATTTGGACTGTGTGTAATTTACAGTTTTCCCAACTTTGATCAAGATTCAAAGAAACAAGTACGCATCACCAACTCTCCGCAGAATAACTTTACTACTTTTTATTTTCTATCTGAACGGAGAATCAATTAGCATTTGGAAGAGAACCCACTGAGAACTTAGTGTGTGGAGTCTTAGCCTCTTTCTGTCCCCCTGAATTCAAGCTTTTCAGTTTCTATGAAACACTCATTTTTTTCCCCTACTTGGGCCTGTTGGTGGATCCTTTGGCTAATGATGGTTTGCTTGTATCTTGTAACAGGTACCAGAGAATGATGAGATGTTTTTGGTTCAACTGAGAAGTGTAGGAGGAGGAGCAGAGATTAATGCCTCTAGGAGTTCGGTTGAGATCATTGTGAAGAAAAATGATAGTCCCGTGAAGTTCCTGCAGAGCGTTTACGTGGTTCCCGAGGACGACCGCGTCCTCACGATTCCTGTGGTTCGGGGAAAGGATAACAATGGACATCCCATCGGCTCTGACGAATCCCCAGTGTCCGTCAGATACAAGGTTGTGACTGGGGATTCAACAGCACACGCCCAGCAAAACGTTGACTTCATCGATCTTCAGCCGGATACCACTCTTGTCTTTCCTCCTTTTGTTCACGAATCACACCTGAAATTTCAGATAATCGACGACCTCATACCAGAGATAGCCGAATCGTTTCACATTATGTTACTAAAGGACACCTTGCAGGGAGATGCTGTACTAATGGACCCTTCTACGGTACAGGTCACCATTAAAGCGAATGACAAGCCTCATGGAGTTCTTTCATTCAATAGTATTTTGTTTGAAAGGCCAGTTGTAATTGATGAAGATACAGCGTCCAGGTATAATTTACTTTAAACTTATAATTATTTTATGGTAGCTACATGATTTAATTTTTATGCTGCCGATACACGTCGAGCTGATAGAATATTTGCCTTTTCCACTATGACTGCTTTACTGATTTCCCTTTTAATGTGATTTAATTATTAAAAGAACTCACATGGTGATAAGTTCTTAGGCTATATCCACATATATGTATTTTCATATTAAAAACAATGATTTTTGTGTTGGTCTCTGCTTTTTAAAAGTGTATAACATGACTCCGTGTGTTATAAACAATTCTAGATTCGAAGAAATTACAGTGGTTAGAAACGGAGGCACACACGGGAATGTGTCTGTGAGCTGGGTGTTGACGCGGAACAGCAGTGATCCCTCACCAGTGACCGCAGACCTCAGCCCTGCTTCTGGGACTCTACAGTTTGCACAAGGGCAGATGCTGGCGCTAATCCCTCTAGCCATCATTGACGATGAGCTTCCGGAGGAGGCTGAAGCTTACCTACTCACAATCTTGCCTCACACCATACAAGGAGGCGCAGAAGTGAGCGAACCAGCGCAGGTAGGGCCTCTGTCACGCATCACCCGTGTCAATACTTCCGTGACAACAAAAGAGCTGCGGGATCTAAGTTTACATATCCACAGACATGCACACTTCTCCATGCTCAGCCAACAAGCTCTACTGTCTTTAAGCCCAGACAAATACTTTGCCATTTAACAAGTGTCAAAACTTCTATTTTCTGAAAAATTTCAAAAGTGTTTTTGATTCTTTTCCACTTTTTCATATACACTTTTTCATATACGTGTTCTTATAAGGCACGGCACATAAATAAATAATAAGTCAGAGGGTTGGACCATCCCAGTTGTGTAGCTCCTCCTCTTTACGCTCTCTTCCATTTGCAGCTGCTGTTCTACGTTCAGGACAGCGATGATGTCTATGGCGAAATAGCCCTTTTTCCTGTGGAAAGCCAAAGGATTGAAAGCAGCCCTAGCGAGCGATCCTTATCCTTGAGTTTTACGAGACGCGGGGGAAGTAAAGGAGACTTGAAGGTGATTTATTCTGCACTTTATATTCCTGCCGGAGCTGTGGACCCCTCGCGAGCAAAAGATGGCATCTTAAATACGTCCAGACGAAACAGCCTCCTCTTCCCAGAACAGAGCTATCAAGTCACTACAAAATTGCCAATAAGAAATGATGCGTTTCTTCAGAATGGGGCCCACTTCCTAGTGCAGGTACTATAATGATCGAAATAATCTTAATTTTGGTCAAACTCCAAGAGTCTATGGAAAATAGCTAACAGTTACTTTGTTTGTATTCATACTTTAGATTCTATTTGTTACCTGAAACTACTTAGGGATGGTGTAGTGATACCCATTGGTAATCCAGTACTCGGGAGACTAAGACAAGAGGACCATGAGCCATAGGCCAGCCTGGGCTACATACTGAAACTGTTGGAAACTGTGTTCCCTAAGAGACAACACTTTCTCCTATGGCATATTAATCTGTATAAGGGAAGGATTCTGCAGAAATAACTGTTTTAGCCAGGGGGTACTACAGATAACCCCACCCATGGAATGCAAGTGGACGGTAGTGGGTGACGTAGTAGAGTGACAGACTGGTGAGCAAGGCCATAGCTGTGGCTTGGCTTGGAAAATATGACATGATAAAGGGATTTATGGAATAAATGTTTCCGACAGCATTTATTATGAGAGGCATTTTTTTCATTTGTTTCTTCATTAAGTGCGGATCACATCCCTGGGCCTCTCACTGTGAAAAGCCCTGCCTCAGACCCCTCCATCTTGCCATCCTTCCTTTTCAACTTCTGTTTGCAAACACATTATTTTTATATTATAATTTAAAATGGATGCACCCATTTGGGAAGTATTTCCATTTTCCACACCTTTGATATTGACTAGATATTAAATTATAAAGCAATGAGGGCTGCTTGTCAAAATTTAATGAGATAAAGAAATTTGATAGAGAATTAGATATGGGAGTTATCGTAAAGTTAGATAACTTTAGGTAAGTTAGGTATCACAAACCAAGCATGTGGTGCACGCCTTTAATCTGAGCACTCTGGAGGAAGAGGCAGGCAGATCTGAATTTGAGGACAGCCTGGCCTCTGTAGCAAGTTCCAGGCTACCCAGGCCTACAAAGTGAGATCTTGTCTTAAAAGAACAAAACAAAGCATAATAGAAAACTAAATATTGCTTGGGCACATCGTGTCACCCACAGTGTAGACCGAATGAATACTGTTTTCCATTACTGTCTGTGTTTCACGCCACCATTTCTACTAGCTCTGCACTTGTACCTAGGCCTTTGTAAAAGGAATGACATACTCTTTCTAGCCCAGATGGAAGACACATGCTCTGGGCACTTTATTAGCAAGCTGTAAGACTAGATTGGATAGGTTTTGGGCTATTCTAACTTATATTCCCGCTGTATGTCCGTTACTTGCTCTTTCTCCTGGCCACATGCTCATGGCCCATCTCCTCTCCTAGTCTCTCCTGAGACTCGACAGACCCTCAAGTCCTGCCTTCCTCTACTACTCAAGCACAGCTCGTAGCCTTTTATGGACTTATTAATTTGGGGAATAAGGTTTGCACCACACAAATGGTGTACATGAGAATTCGCTTGTTTTGGGGCAACCATATCTTGGGACACAGAGCTTAGCATTTGAATCCATAGCAGCACAAGACCAACACTAACAGGTCTTAGTTTATGCATTGGAATGGCTGTCTCTGAGTTGACTGTTTCTTTCTTTCTTTTTTTTTTATTGGATAGTTTATGTATTTACATTTCAAATGTTATCCCCTCCCTTTCAGAAGATTCATTATTTTTTTAATTTTATTTTTCTTGGATGTTTTATGTATTTATATTTCAAATGTCATCCTCTTCTCCCCTCTCTCATCCCCCTCCCCCCGCTTCTGTGAGGATGCTCCTACTCCCACCCACCTGCTTCCGCCTCAACGCCCTGGCATTCCCCTACACTGGGTAAACGAGCCTTCACAGGACCAAGGCTTTTCCTCCTACTGATGCTGGACAATGCCATCCTCTGTGACATATGTAGCTGGAGTCACGGTATTCATTGGTTGATGGTTTAGTCCCTGGGAACTCTGAGGTATCTGGTTGGTTGATATCGTTGTTGTTTTTCCTATGGGGTTGCAAACCCCGTCAGCTCCTTCAGTCCTTTCTCTAACTCCTCCATTGGGGTCCCCTTGTTCAGTCCAATGATTAGCTGCAAGCATCTTAAGCTGTATCACTAAGGCTCTGGCAGGAGACACCCAGAGTTAGTGCCTGGGTTTGGTGGATGGATATAGATGGATCCCTAGGTGTGGCAGTCTCTGTGTGGCCTTTCCTTCAGTCTCTGCTCTACTCATTGTCCTTGTATGTCCTCCCGTGAGTATTTTGTTCCCTCTTCTAAGGAGGACTGAAGCATCCACACTTTAGTCTTCCTTCTTCTTGAGCTTCATGTGGTCCGTGAATTGCACCTTGGGTATTCCAAGCTTTGGGGCTAATATCCAATTATCAGTGAGTGCACACAATGTGGGTTCTTTTGTGATTGGGTTACCTCACTCAGGATAGTATTTTCTAGTTCCATCCATTTGCCTATGAATTTCACGAAGTCATTGTTTTTAACAGCGGAGTAGTACTCCATTGTATTAATGTATCCATTCCTCTGGGTTCTTTCTAGCTTCTGGCTATTATAGATAAGGCTTCTATGAACATAGTGGAGCATGTGTCCTTGTTATATGTTGGAGCATCTTTTGGATATATGCCCCGGAGTGGTATAGCTGGTCCTCAGGCAGTTCAATGTCCAATTTTCTGAGGAACCTCCAGACTGATTTCCAGAATGGTTGTACCAGTTTGCAATCCCACATACAATGGAGGAGTGTTCCTCTTTCTCCATATCCTCACTAGTATCTACTGTCACCTGAGTTTTTGTTCTTGGCCATTCTCACTGGTGTGAGGTGGAATCTCAGGGTTGTTTTGATTTGCATTTCCCTGATGACTAAGGATGTTGAACATTTCTTTAGGTGCTTCTCAGTCATTTGCTATTCCTCAGCTGAGAATTCTTTGTTTAGCTCTGTATCTCATTTTTTAATAGGATGATTTGGTTTTTTGGAGTCTAACTTCTTTAGTTCTTTGTATATATTGGATATTAGCCTTCTATCAGATGTAGGATTGGTAGAGATCTTTTCCCAATCAGTTGGTTGCTCTTTTGTCCCACTGACAGTGTCCTTTGCCTTACAGAAGCTTTGAAATTTTATGAGGTTCCATTTGTCGATTCTTGATCTTAAAGCATAAGCCACTGGTATTCTGTTCAAAAAATTTCCCCCTATACCTATGTGTTCGAGACTCTTACCTACTTTCTCTTCTATTAGTTTCAGTGTATCTGATTTAATGTAGAGCTTTGTACAAGTCAATAAGAATGGATGGATTTGCATTCTTTTACATGCTGACCTCCAGTTGAACCAGCACCATTTGTTGAAAATGCTATCTTTTTTCCATTGGATGGTTTTAGCTCCTTTGTCAAAGATCAAGTGACCATAGGTGTGTGGGTTCATTTCTGGGTCTTCAATTCTATTCCATTGATCTCATGTGTTCATTTTCTCTGAAAGTAAAGGTCATATGCAGATGGTTTCAACTCCCTATTTGTCTTTACAGTTTATTTTGTAAAGTCAATGTAATTTACTAAAGAATCAAACATTGTTATATTCGGCTTAGTTTAAATGTCAGTATTGGACAGATTGTAGTATAATTTCTTTTTATTTTTCTTCAGATGAGTACTTACTAAATGTGGTTTTCTTCACCTCCTTCTCGTGTACATAATTATAATTTTCAGCAAATTGCATGACATTTGAGTGAGCATGTCCACTGGCCCTTTGCAGTGTGCTGTTTGTCACAGAGTACTCCAGTGCTGGGAGCACAGCCCCAGTCCTGCCCCTTTCTGGAGAGCACGCAGCTCACAAATGTCTACTGTGGTTTCTTAGCCGCAGCAGCAGCAGCAGTAGTGTTTCAAGTCTTCAACTCTGCAAAGCTCTGAAATGACACTGAACTGGAGCTTTGTAATGCTCTGTGAGACTCCGAACCCAAGGCTAGGAACACCAAGGCCTGCCTCTCTCTACTCTGCCCACCTGTAGATTAAAGCATCTCTATTCACCAATTAGAAATGACTTGGCCTCAATGTCACATAGAGTCACTTGGGTCTGTGAGCAAACTCTATTGTCTCTTGGCCAACCAGGTCTTGCCTCTCTCCACCCCCGCACTTAGCATTACAATGCATAGCAGCAGACTAAAGCTCAGCAAAAGAAAGTTTAAGGAAAAGGGAGTTGTGGAGCTGTTTAGAAGTAGTTCCGTGGGGCCGGTCCACTCTTTGTTGTCTGGATATCAGCGGTCCAATCCAAAAGTAAACACCAAACCTGAGTCAGCGGTGGCAGCATAATCCAGCAGAAACAGCAGTGTTCTGCTAAATCAGTCAGAATGCCAAGACAAATTCTTTTGCCATTTCCCTCTACAAAGTGAAGACCAGCAAAGACCAGACAGGACCAGAGAAGCCCAGAGAAGTGTTGCATGGCACAGCAGTGCAAGAGCCTCCTCCCACTGTCTTGGGGGGTTCTATGTATATTCATTCTAAACATCATATTCGAGGGCCTCTCAAGTGTGTCAGTTTTCAGCAGAACATCACATGCCCTCTCAGAAGACAGCTTCCCGAAAAACATCACGTGACACAACTGAGTCTTTAAAGAAACCAGAAACTTCCACTTCCAGAGCTTCCAAAAGTAATGGAAGGCAACTGGAGAATCCCAGGATATTTTCATATGGAAGAGGGGATGTTACTTGGTTTTTAAGATCGCATATTTCATATTCTGAGATGACGAATGAAGGGCCATTCTAGATGAGGAGAATACCATCTTCATCAACCACTGGGAGATTAATAGTATGTTATATGCGTCCTGCACTTCTTTAAGCATTAGGTTGCTCTGGGTATGAATGGAGTTCCGAATGGTCTTGTAATGACTTAGGTCTGGCAAAGAAGGGGGGAGGTGAATGATTTGATATATAGGTCAGTGGAAACCAGGCAGAAAATGTTTTTACATTTGGCTTTTAAAGGGTCAGTGTGGTTGGCTACAGGTGACGAGGCAGACAGACAGGTGGTAACATACAGACAAACAGGTAATAGCAATGGGACCTGCAGCAGGAGAGTGCCTTCTATCTGGATTCACTGTCTCTAAAATGTCCATGTGACAGTTGTGAGATGCTCACTAGTAACTGGTTGTAATGACTTGGAGTTTGAGGGAGATGCTCACACATTACTGAAGAGGTAGGGTGAAGCTATAAGGTAAAGAACACAGGGGGAATCCCACATAATAATCATACCCAATGATAGGAAAAGACTACCTTGGTGGACGCCTCAGGATGTGTAAGAAGGACAGGACAGGTAGGGCCTGAAGCTCTTGTTACTGGTGACCTGTGGCCGGAATCTTAAACCTATCCTCCTTGATTTTGTTTTGCTTTATAGTTGGAAGCTGTGGTGTTGGTGAACATAGTCCCTCTGATCCCACCAGTAAGCCCCAGATTCGGGGAAGTCAGAAATACTTCATTACTGGTTACCCCAGCCATTGCGAATGGAGAAATTGGCTTTCTTAGCAACCTTCCAATCATTTTGCATGAACCAAACGATTCTGCTGCTGAGGTGGTAAGTACGCCTTTTTCCATTTGTATGTCCTAACGTGTCTGAAGAACATGAAGACCTTTTAATAATAGGATTCAAATGTATTTAATGGACTATACTCTATTCAGAATAAATAACTGATGAGCATCTGGTTTTTCTATAATTTTTACTATTTGTAAGATATATATATATATATACATATATATCCACATATATATTTGTATACATACATGTCTAAGTATATATGTAACAAATATAATGATAGAAAAAGAAACTGTTTACTTGAGAGTTGTGGTGGCATGGGGGAATACTAGAAACAGTAGCTGGGATGGCTGGAAGGAGGGAAGGGAGGAAGGGAAATGTTATAATACTATTTTAATTAAAAATAAAAATTTTATACAAATTTTAATTAAAAGTAGAATTTATCATTCATGATGAGAGTAGAGTTTAACAGTGGTTGGTTTTACACAGTGCTGTGACATTTCATAGCCAATTATGAATCTGGTTTTTAGTGGTCATACAGTGGAAACATGGGTGTTTTTTGGGGGGGCTCTGTCTTCTGAACGCTGTGTTCTGCCTCAGGTGGGACTGAGGATTCACAGGTAGCTCTGAGTACTGTGGTTGATGCCAGTTGTGATGGCGGTAACATTGTGAAATGCTGAGCCTTATCAAAATAACTGTAGCTATATATAATACATATGTATTACAGACACACGCACGGTCACAATACAATAAAAACTGTATATAAACTTATTGTCCTGCCCCTCCAAGTATGTTTTTAATGCCACTTCTTTACATGGGGAAGACATGGTCAGCTAGTTATATTCGCATGTGTGTGCAGAGCTCATGTTAACTCATGAACATGCATTTCAGCAGAGTTTTGCTGTTCTCTTTCTCCTTTTTAAAATAAGGTATCTATTCCCTTGCATCGGGATGGAACTGATGGGCAGGCTACTGTGTACTGGAGTTTGCGGCCCTCTGGCTTTAATTCAAAAGCGGTGACTGTGGACGACACAGGTCCCTTTAATGGCTCTGTTGTGTTTTTATCTGGGCAAAGCGACACATCAATCAACATTACTATCAAGGGTGATGACATACCAGAGTTGAATGAAACTGTAACGCTTTCTCTGGACAGGTAAGAACTCATGCAGGAAACTGCAACTTTTATGTGTTTGATTAGTGATTTTGTTTTAATTCATTTCTCCTTATGTTGGGAAAACTCTGAAGAAGGACCATTAAGGCTTTCATACATTTCTGTTGTATATGGGAGTTTTTTTCCTTTGAATATGAACATTACTATGTTTTGTGACCTTTTACTACCCTGCTTTGCTCTGAGGGAGCAGTATGTAGAGAGTTTATGGGAAGTAGCTGGCAAATTTGAAGCATGGTGTGTCCTGTTGTGTCCATGAGGGTGGCAGTGAGCCATCTGAAACGTTAGGTCACGCACTCTGCTCTCTTGTCTTTACATCCAAGAGGGCCAAGGTTAGACCTTTATCAAGTGGTTTAAAAGAAAAGATTACTCTTCATTCTCTTTACATGATATTTAAATAATACATAATTTTTATTTCTATATAATAAAAAATTACACGAATCTGTGTGTTATCTTTCAGCTGTTGTAATAAGAACTGCCCAGCATTTCTCTGGATGTACTCAGGGCTTCTGTTACGTTTGGTTAGTTAGTTAATTATCTAGTTAAAAATTCAGAGCATACTTTCTAAAGAGAAAACGCAATCTGATTAGTTGATGACGATGATTTTAGAAAGCTACCCCACAGTTACCTTCTAAGACAGTGCCGCTGGACCACATTGAACAATTCAGAATTATACAAAGTAAGATTCAGGACTGAATTCAGGGCCTTTTATGTTGCAGATGAATGGATCAGTGAGACTTTATCCTGTGCTTTTTAAAATATCTGATTAGCAGTTCCTGTGTATAATTTTGGGTAAGGGTAGGGGTAGGGGTAGGGGTCTGGCACTCTAGATGTAGACAAAGCTGACCTCAGACTCTGGTCTCTGGAGTGCTGGGGTTAAAGGTGTGCACCATCTTGTCAGGAATAGTTTTTTAAATGCCAGACAATATTTTCCTCTTATTATTTTATCTATTTATAATTGTAACTATAACATAACTGAGGTTATTTTCTATGCCACAAATCCAGTCTCACAGAAGACACTAGAAGGTAAACACAGTTTGGCATAATTTTTAAAATGAATGAACGAACAAAAGGTAGACTCCAGAGAACACATCTGTTGATCGGCCACTGTTCATTTCTTTCAGAAGCACACATTTATTTTCCTCCTCAGCAAAAGTAAAAAAAAAAAAAAAAAAAGCCGACATGCATTCTAAATGACGCCATCATAATATGTTATGAAGTAACTTATGGTTAACTCTTTCACTTCATAAAAGCTAGTGAAATTCAGTGAAATATAAATTTGAAATAGATTTTTTCAAGGACCTTTGAAGTAATTTAAGTGTGAACACAATTAAGTCAATGGACAGGTATAGGGAACACTAAAGCAAATTGAACAATACTTATAAGCCTGTGGCACTTGATAGAAACCTTGTCAGCTTGCCGATCTCGAGGGATGTTTAAAGAATAATGTAAATCACACCTTAGCAGATCCCAGCAGTTCGTGTTTATAGTCTTTCAAATGTCATGTGAACATTAGCAGTGAATTAACCGATATTTCAAAGCTCTTCCCTTTCCTGTCCATCCCCCTGCCTGTGTGAAAGTCTATACACAGAGCCAGTCCCAGGGCTAGGTTTAAATATTGCACTTTTTAAAAGATGGAGTTTATCAATAAAAAAGTGCAGTCACATGTCGGTTCAGTGAGAAACTTGTATGTAAACAAGAATAAACTAAGTATATTCCTGTATCCAAAGACCGTTCAAATAAATAAGAGAGAATGAATCTTAGCATTTGAAAGTGATTTGGTCTGGATCCTCCTATAGTTTTGCAAAATTTTAACCAAGCTTCAGCAAAATGATGGATGAACCAATGCTAGTGTGATCGTATTGCAACCAAAATAGTGATACTTTAGTAGGGTGAATTGCACACTTTTCTCATAAGGTCATACTCAAGGACTTATATCTAAACTAACTTTGGTTTGATACTAAACAATTAAAAGTAACTACAATAAAACACCTACTAAAAGTACTCTATAGTTTAACATTTTGCAATTAGAAGCATTTTTTTGTCACTTGACTTAATAAAAACTGTGGTATATAACTCTTTATTAATGATAAGGCCTATTTATTTTTCTTTGAACCTTTCAAGGTTATTTGAAAAGGAAATACAGTGGGGATGTGGAAAGTGTTTAAATTTCCTGTCATAAAACTGTAATTAAAAGTGACGATGTCTTGTGACTCTTGGAATGTATTTCTCTGAAAACATTGAAAGGTACAGATGTCTCTGCCACAGGGTTTTGATGATTTGAATTCAAATAGCAACTGGCTTTTGATCTGAGGATGGAAGTATTTTTTTCCCCAAACCTCATTAAAGCGAGTAATTACAAATCCAGCTGAGTAATTACAAATCCAGCTGAGTAATTACAAATGCAGCTGAATGAATTTGCTCAGCTGCTGTAGCTTCTGGAGGTGCACAGCGCTTGGCAGACATCTATGCTGTGGAGGGGGCCAAGAAAGGAATGTCTTGAATGAGTGTGGACATGCTCGCCGGTCATGGGGTCATCATCCACAAAAGTGGCTTTGCTAGCACTTGTCAATAGCAGTGAACACGGTGTGCACAGTTCCCACAGACTGACAGTTACTCATGGGAGGTAGCAGGGGATTCGGTGGGCTTCGTTTAACTTCATTTTTACCATTCCACTCCAAGCTCGTAGCGGTGAGAATTTAGCAAACGGCGCACTTGCCTTCCCTTCGCCCTTCCCACCGTTCTTTCTGTGTTGACAGGGTAGAAACGGAAAGATTTGTTGTGTATTTTGGGTAAGTGTGCGGAATAACGGCTTGCTGTGAAGGGTCGCTTTTTGTTCCGTGCATGATGGTTTTCTGGTGAAGCTGCCGTTCTGCATGACGAGACTTGAACAGTGCTGCCTGTCCACCTGGCCGTGCATGATGGTTTGAGATCTCATTCTCTAGTGACAATGGGATTCGTATGAAGGGCTTGGGTTTGGGCTCCTCAGTTTGGCATTATGAATTTGTTCAAAATATTTAATAAGCACCGAAGAATTGAGTGTTACTACACGTTTTGAAGAGTTTTAAGTTTTAACATTGCATAAGTTTAAATCGGAGAATAATTGTGGTTTAAAGGTAAAATACTTTATGAACGTTGTGTTTTGTTTTAACAGAGAAAATGACCTCTGTGGCGTTTCTGGGCGTATCTTTGTACTTTCTTCCTCTTGTGTCTCTGTTTTATAGAGAAATTTTTCAGAGTTTATGTCATAGAAGATAACATATTCTACAAAGTCTGAAATAGCTTCACTTACTTAATGTTTACACCGAATTTGCATAGTCTGCTTCTCATCCGATTTTCATGTCTCTTAGCTGATGTGGACGCCAGAAATTTCAAGGAATGAATATATTTATAGAAATGAAGCTGAGTCATTGTCCACTCACATGTGAACACATACATGCACACATACACACGTGCATATACACACTCAGATACGCCCACATGCATACTTGTTGCAAATCAGCCTCTCAGATCCACTTTATTTCTTTTATTCTATTTTACATTTTATTTTTTTCCTAAAAAAATAGTTGAGGTTAAAACTGAGACATGTAGAAATCACTTGAAAGACAAAGAGTATTTATAAATGCCAGACCGTAATTGTGCTTACTTATTTAGTTTTGCTCATTGTGGTCTATAATTACCCAATCAATATATCACTTAATATAATCATATTTAAGGAGACTTAAATATAACATTTAAAACACATGTGTCAGAGAAGCACATATGATAGGATATGATGCTTTATATGATGGTTTCTATATTATTTGTGTACCTATGTAGTCTAGTCAAATAAAAGAAAAAGATATAATGAATTCAGAAATCTTTCACTGTTATCAATGAAGAACAGTTTTAGTGTGAAGTCATTTTAATATATGCAAATTTGCTTTAAGTTATAACCCATAGTTGCTTTTTTAATTATTTGGAAGAATTGTAAATTCTGTTGGTGGTTTTTGTTTTTTTAAAGCCTGAGAAAACATCTTGAAAATTCCAGCATAACAGAGTGTGTTTCCCTCTCTCCCCAGGATGAGTGTGGACAGTGATGTCCTGAAATCAGGCTATACTAGCAGAGACTTGATTATTTTGGAAAATGATGACCCCGGAGGCATTTTTGAATTTTCTTATGATTCTAGAGGACCCTATGTTATAAAAGTAGGTCCAAAACTTCACTCTGGATTCATAACTTCAGAAAGTGTTCTAGAAGAAGTTGAGCTTTTGTTGGTTTTGTTGTTACAGGAAGGAGATGCCGTGGAGCTCCGCATTGCTCGATCCAGGGGGGCGCTTGTTAAACAGTTCCTCCGTTTCCACGTGGAGCCCCGGGATAGCAATGAATTCTATGGAAACACGGGGGTGCTGGAATTCAGTCCAGGGGAACGGGAAGTAGTGATCACGCTACTCACCAGACTGGATGGCATGCCAGAGGTACCCGGGTCGGGACTTCTGCCATGTCCCTTTGAAAGGTTGACAGTGTCAGGATTTTGAGAATAGAAATATTATAAACATTGACAGCAAGACATAAGAAAAAAATTAGGAACTCGTGTTTAGAAAAGTTTAAAAAGAAGCTTGAAAAGCAGAATACAAGTCATTTAACTTACCAAAGTGTATTCTTGTCCCAAAACAAGAACAAGAAAGCCATGAGAGGCTTAGCTTCTGTTCTCGGATTTCCCCTCGTACCGTATGTTTTATTTTTCGTGGTCTTTACTCACTGAACTCTTCCTGCCGTGATCTGGAGCTAAAGCTCTGCTGCGACATTATTTTTCAGAAAGAAATGAGCTTGTTTTATGATAGGAGAATCAATAGTGCAATACATATGCAGCTTTCAAATTTTTTTATTCTTGCTCATTTAAATAAACAATCACCAATGAAAAGGCCTTAAATTTTTTATCAGCTTAGTGTGGCCATTTCCTTTTTTATATAATGTAGAGTGGTATTTCCTGTCTTTCAGTGAGTGGCAAATGGTTTTAAAAATTAGGAATAAGTATCAGCTCTCTTGTCTTTTCCACGTGTTGTTTGTTCCTGAAAAGTTGAACACGAAAACACTGTCAGTCACATACACATCTTGTTTGTAATGGAAACTTCGGCTTTCTGTCTTTTCCAAATTCGACCTGCTCTTTGTAGTTGGACGAGCACTATTGGGTGGTCCTCAGCAGCCATGGCAGAAGGGAGAGCAAGCTGGGCAGTGCTACACATGTCAACATAATGATTCTGGAGAACGACGATCCTCACGGCATTATAGAATTTGCTTCCGATGGTTTGACTGTGTCGATAAGAGAAAGCAAAGGAGAGGATGTCTATCATGGTAAATTATTCTGTCTCCCACATTTTTATTCTGCTCTCTGAAGAGGATGTTCATCTCCTTTCAACTTAATTTTTAAAAATTATTTTTACGTGTGTGTGTATTTGTGTGTGCCTGTGCGAATCTGTGTGCACCACATGTCTGCATAGCCCAAGGAGGCCAAAAGCTGTTGGACCTCCTGAAGCTGACACTAGTGGTGGTGAGCCAACTGGTTGGGTGTTGGGATCAAACCCGGGTCCTTGGGAAGAGCAGTAAGTGCTCTTAACCGCTGTCCCATCTCACCATCCCTTAGACCGTTTTAGTAACTGTTGTCAGTGTTCCAGTCTGCATGTAACTTAGAAACTTCTCTGTTAGAACTCGTGCATATGCTTGCTGTTTACCTGTCTTCCATAGCTTTGGGCTGATAGTGAGGACCTCACAGTTTGCTTTCAGCTCATTCAGTATAAACTCAGACACTCGAGAAGGAATCAAGTCAGTCAAGTGGAGAGCACACCACAGCTAAGAGTCACTATTGAGAAGCCACTGCAGTGTCAGGAGAGGAGAATTCCATTATTTTTAAAACATTGTTTGGGTAATTAAATAACTTGGCTGTCAAGGAAAAGTTAAGCTTCCAGCACATGCCTTTGGTGAATCTGCTTGTAGGACTTTGTAATAGTTGTACATAATTAGTTATAATTCCATTCCTATGCCAGATGATTCTTAATATCTCAAAGTGTGATAGAAAAGATTGAGCAGGTTAAACACACACACACACACACACACACACACACACACCGCACGCACGCACGCACGCACGCACGCACACATGCACACATACGTCAACCCTTGGAGTACATGCTAAGCAAGTGTTGGTGACGAGAGGTTTTTATTTCTGCTTATTTTGCTTGCTCACCCTGTGTTCCCGTGTGTTTCTCTCAGCTGTTTATGGTGTAGTACGAACTCGAGGCAACTTTGGTGCTGTTAATGTATCATGGATGGTTAGTCCAAACTCTACGCAAGATGTGTTTCCTGTGCAAGGAACCGTTTGTTTTGGAGACCAAGAAAATTTTAAAAACATCACTGTCTACTCCCTCGCAGATGAAGTAAGTGTGCTCTGCGGTCTTCTGCCTGGCTTGCTGTAAGCCTTGAAGCACACCGTTTTGGTGTTATTTGCTAGGTTTATCTTTTGTGGTGCTGATGGCCAAACTCTATGTCATGGAGGCAATTAAATACCTGGCAACACATTTTGTGCTGATGCTGCTCGATAAGGAGGTTTAACATGACTGGCTGGTTCCAAAGCAAGATGGCAATGCTATTTAGGGGTGTCTTTAAGGCATTTCTAAAACTCATGATTGATACTGGTCAGTAACCCATTATATATGGAACGTCATGGATTCAGGGTTGTGGGAGACCTTTAGAAACTTACTTGCCTTTGGCATCTTGAAAAGGAGCTGTTTTCTGAGTCTATCGTGGTACATTCACTATTAGGGCACTAAGCACAGGATTGTCAGCCTGACAGGAAAGATAAAGAATTTCGCTAAGGTGGAGAGTGGACCTTTCTTCGCAGGGCAAAGCTGCGAAGCTTGTCCCTTTCCCTCAGAACTGGCCCCCCACAGACAAAACTATCACTTCTTTTTTCCTGTTTTTGGGTGAGGGAAAAACTAAGGCACACTGGCAATGAGAAAGAAAAATAGTATCCGTTTGGGCATTTAAGAATCAGAGAAGTGGAAATCTCATCTTTTAGAGACCATGGAAGTGAGGATGTCTTTGGACCTCCTCAGGAATCTTCCAGAAGATTTGAAGACAGATTTGGGAAGCTAACAGCCCAGCAACCCTTAGTGCTCTGTTTGGAAATGTTTCAATTGTTACATTGGTTTTCTGGTCTGTTTTTTCCTTACAGTTAATTTGTTTCCATTTTCTTATGGAAACAATATAAACCTCTGTTGTATGGCCAGGTTTTCCTTACTTAAGTCAAAACATACGTATTTCCCTTCTACTTTGTAGCCAGCTGCAATAAAATGGCTGTTTGGAAGAACAATATTGAAATGATTTTAGGGCAATCTGAGTTTCATGGGAAAACTTTTAAAGAAGCCGTCATCTTAGAGATGAAAATGAATTTTAGCAGTGGTAACTGAGCTTTCAAAAGACAAATAACAAGTGTGCATAATGTAATTGGATGTACGATTCACTTGACTTAAAGTATGTACCATTTTGCCAAAGATCCCGGAGGAGATGGAGGAATTCACCATTATCCTACTTAGTGCCACTGGCGGGGCTCAAACTGGAAATCAGACAACTGCCTCCCTGAGGATTCTCAGGAACGACGACCCCATTTACTTTGCAGGTGGTATTGCTGTCTTGTTTGAGTGAGTTTGCGTCGGTCTTAAATAATATACACGTTCTGAGACGGTCTTATTTAGTTTTATGTTTTGCCAGCATGTATGCATGTGTGTCACATGCATGCCTTTTGCCTGTGGAGGTCACAGGGGACAGCAGATCCCTGCAGCAGGAGTTAGGATGGCTGTGACCCATCTTGGGAATCAAACGTGGCTCCTTTGCAAGAGTGACAAGTACTCTACACTGCCTGAGCCACCTCTCCAGCCCCCATACATAGGTTTAAGAAGAATTAAATTACATTTTTCTGTATGTAGTCAATTTGTAGTATAGTCAAGTGTAATTTCATGATTCATTTGATAATCGGTGTTCTGTGTTTGAGTTTAAACATTTTTATTTTTAGTGCCTTCTGAAACAGTGAAAACAAGAGAGGGCAGTTGGCAGCTTCGCCCCTTGCTTTTCATCCCCCAGCATGCCTTGCTTTGGGTAGACAACAGGAACTTGTCTGGGGAGTCGCTTCCTAACAGTTTAAGGGTGGTCACTGGTTACATTAGCTGATGGTTAAGGGGCATGTTAATTAAGAATCCCCCCTTTTATCATTGTACTGCTTTCTGTACACCTGTCCTTTGCTCCAAAAGCATCTTTTACTTACATTTATGAGACTTAATCAAACTTTTAATTCTTTGAAGTCTCTTTCTTTGTAAGATGTATATAGATGAAATTTACGATCTAGTAGTGTCCTGAGCCTTTTGAATTCTATTTACACTCTTAGCTTTCAGGTTATTACCTGAAAATTAATAAATTGGTCTTATACCTATCTCTTTTCTAACTACCATAGCAAAGTGAAACGAGAGATTTCTAATTCAAGGAACTGACCTTTAGCATGAGGTTGCAGTCGGAAGAGAAAGGATGTCTTATGATATTTACTGACAGCTTAGTTGACAGAGACTCTGGTACTGTGGAGCATTAGGACAAGGGGGAATACTGACTTGACACCTTCAGAGGGAGCTTATATCAGAGGGGAGCAGAGGAAATGCCGAGTCCAGGCATTTCCTGTAGATGGCAGGGAAAAATCGAGAGTGATCTGAAAATGTGCTCACGGACTGGAAGAGGCTGAAGGATTTCTGTGCTGTGCGTTTTTCAGAGCCTTCTGTTGTGAGAGTCCAGGAGGGTGAGGCTGCCAACTTTACAGTTCTCAGAAATGGATCTGTTGATGCGGCCTGCACTGTTCAGTATGCTACCGTGGATGGAAAGGCTGCAGGAGGACAGGGAGACTTCGTACCTGTTGAGAAAGGAGAAACCCTCGTGTTTGAGGTTGGAAGCCGAGAGCAGAGTGTGTCTGTATCTGTCAACGAGGATGGAATCCCAGAAACCGACGAGCCCTTTTATATAATCCTGTTCAATTCCACAGGTAAATCAATACTGGCCTGGCTCATCTCTGGTTTTCTATACTGGTAAGTAGTTGTGCCAGGTCCACCTTTGCTGTCATCCACAACTGCTCATGACGAAAGCCATGACATGGCTGGTGGGATGAAGAGGATGGTCACTGAACCTTTCTGTGCAGTGTAAGCCAGAGCTCAATGTGGTACAATTCTGGGGAAATCAACGTGCTCATGTTCCAGGGGGATTTGCTCCTGGCTATTTAGCTACATTGTTTTCATGTCTGAAATGAAGCACAGCTGGTATCAGTGCAAACTGTCACCTCTGTCACCTTTCAGGTTTCTTTACTTCTCCTATCTGGAATCTGGAATTATGCACTTCACTTAGTGGTAACCTTCCTCCAGTCTTCTCAGTGTAAAGTAATTCCATAGTCTTTCTGGGGCTCTCACGATCCCCGCAAAGCCACGAACTCATTTGAGTTTGCCTGATGCTGCTTTTTTATTTGCTGTAGGTATTTTACACTCGGTAATAACGTCACAGAAGTAGTTCTGTGTTCTTAGTATGTTCTTGTCAGGATTTTGGTTTGCCCCTTTGTTTTGGTTAAATTAAAGTGGTGGCCTACAAGCTTACTTCTTAGTGTCATTAATAAATGCTTGTGGCTTCTTAACGTAAAATTATGTAGCCGTGTTATTACTCAAAAAATTTTTTTTTCAAATTTTCACTGATATTTATTGGAATAAAATTGTAATTTCTATTTAGTGTTGTGATGACTTTTATTACCATCACTTAAGTTTATGATTACCTTCATCCAGGTTTGCCTAGTGGTAATCTATTCAGCATGACGTCCTCGTCTTTTGTCCTTCTTATGCTTCAAGCATTTCTTCGGCAAGCTGTTCCAAGCCCAGTGTGGAATTTTCCTGCCACAGTCCCGAAATTATCCAGTTGTTTTGGAAGCCCTGATTTTAAGAAAGTTATTTAATAATAGAATCTGGTCACTGGGTGGTTATTGCTATTGCTGGTTATTGCCTTTTAATGTGCACAGACTGGGAGTATATACACACACACATGGTTACTTTGTGCACGTGTGTGTGTGTGTGTGTGTGTGTGTGTGTGTGTGTGTGTGTGTGTGTATGCTCACCCGTGTATATGCATGTGGCGGCTAGAGAACATTGTTAGAGTCATCCTCTAGTGGTTTGTTCATGTTTTGTGAGGTAGGGTCTCTCATTGAACCTCATTCTTGCAACTTCAGCTCTGCTGACTGACCCACCAACCCTTTGGATACAACTGCCTCTGGTCCCCCAGCTGGGGTTACAGACGCCCTTGCCTTTTACTCAGGGGCTGGAATCTGAATGGGAAACATAGACATGCACCAAGCTCTTTGCCAACTGAGCCGTTCCGGAAGCCTTTTAATATCTGTAGTTGTATATTTCTTACATTTTAAGTGAATAAAATGAATACTTGATAAGAAATTTTGTTAAAATAAAAAATAGTTTTAAAAAAACGACCTTGACTCTCTTGTGTTTAACTTAGGTGACACGGTAGTTTATGAATATGGGGTAGCTACAGTCGTAATTGAAGCCAATGATGACCCGAATGGTGTTTTTTCTCTGGAGCCTATAGACAAAGCGGTGGAAGAGGGAAAGACAAATGCATTTTGGTAAGAATGTTTGGGTAAGGAAAGTTAAAATTGGATGCAACAAAATGAGACCATTAAGTGGGCGAAATGGAAACACTGTTAATCTATACAGATTCAAACGTAAGTGGGATTAATGGTGACTTTGTTTATGCTCTGCTATAATAGTTTTCATTAAGAAACTAACCATGACCACCATTCATCTGCTGGACAGAACTCGAGTCCTTCACCTTCTCCCTCCTTGTCCTGTGTTTTCAAGACTAGAGGACTTCAGCTATTCAGTCTTCAGGAAAAATCTTCATAGAATTTGCAACGTGTGACTTCTTGCACCTAAGATTCTTTTTTCTTATGAAAAACGTTGCCAGTTGCCATCAGCCTCTTTTTTAACTTGGCTTAGAATTTGCCATGCTGATTGGCTTTGAAGAGATTCTAAGATTGTCTGTCTTTTCCGTGGTTTCTCAGTGAGCTGGCACACTGGCTGGCTAGGTTGGAGATAAATAGAAAATGCACAGATGCCTTTGTAAGCCCTAGTCACTACATACACATTTCAAAAACACTACTTTTGTTTCATTTTCACACAGGATTTTACGGCACCGAGGACACTTCGGCAACGTTTCTGTGGCTTGGCATCTGTTCCAGAATGCTTCTCTGCAGCCTGGACGAGAATTCTATGAAACATCAGGGACTGTTAACTTCACAGACGGAGAAGGAACAAAACCAGTAATTCTCCGTGCTTTCCCAGATAGGATTCCTGAATTCAATGAATTTTATATTCTAAGGCTGGTAAATATTTCAGGTACAGACCTTTCCATCTCTTATGTTACCACCAAAACTTTATAGATTATACTTAAATAGAATTATGTACAAAACCCAGGGAAGTCAAGTGTATTATTATTGTCTGATTTTAATGTCAAAGCACCTTGTTGGCAGATGTTTTTTGTTGTTGTTTTGTCTTTTTTTCTGTTTTTGTAGTGCTGGGAGTCAAACCCTAAGCCTGTGCATATTAGGAAGTGCTCTACCATTGGTGCACACCCTGGCTAGCCCTTGTTTTTGTTGACCATTTTGATACAACAGGATGTCTTTGCTGACGTACAGGTTGGCTTGGAAATATGATGCAGAGTCCACTGTGGTGTGCTGCCAGTGATAACATTTTATTTCATCGTTTGTTGAAATGTGGCTTCACTGCACAGTGCAGGCTGACCTTAGATCTGGACCCTACCATCGACATCTCTAGAGGGCTGGTGTTAGAGGCATGGGATGCAGTAACTGACTTAGTTTTTCTTGTTTATTTATTCATTTGTCTTAGGCATAGAGTCTCGGGCTCTGTGCTAATTATGTGCTGTGGTCATTTTACTATGCCCTCAGCCAGAAAAAGATATTTTTTGAATGTTCACTTTTTTTGGTCTTAGGAAGATTCCATTTCATGGATGGAGGCTTCCTCTTTCTCACCATTTTCAGTTTAAGCATAAAATCTTACTTTGTTGTTGCTGGCTGGTTGGTGGGGTTTATTTTTATTTATTTATTTTTGGTAGGGGCTTAACAGATTATTAATATGGATATGCTAATCGATGTTATTTGAAATGTTGTGAAAGCGATATGATGCCATTATGTACCAATAATGAGTAAACAACTAGAAATTTGTCTGTAAAACCTACTGCCATTTTGTTTCTTAGACTAAAAGGTATTTAACTTTTGGTCTTTGAATTACAGGTGCTGGAGGCCAATTAGCAGAAACCAACCTTCAGGTAACGGTCATGATTCCATTCAATGATGATCCGTTTGGAGTTTTCATCTTGGATCCAGAGTGTCTAGAGAGAGAAGTGGCTGAAGATGTTCTCTCAGAAGACGATATGTCTTATATTGCCAACTTCACCGTGTTGAGACAGCAGGGTGTCTTTGGTGATGTAAGGGTTGGCTGGGAAGTTCTGTCCAGAGAGCTCCCTGCTGGCCTGCCACCGATGGTCGACTTCCTGCTGGTAGGGGTTTTTCCAAGCACTGTGCTTTTACAACCACATATGCGACATCGCCACAGTGGAACAGACGTCTTGTACTTCAGTGGACTAGAGGGTGCATTTGGGACCGTTGATCCCAAATACCAGCCCTCCAGGAACAACACAATTGCCAACTTTACATTTTCAGCGTGGGTAATGCCTAATGCCTATACAAATGGATTTCTCATAGCGAAGGATGACAGTCATGGCAGCATCTACTATGGGGTAAAAATCCAAACGAATGAAACCCACGTGACCTTGTCCCTTCATTATAAAACTTTTGGATCAGATGTTACATATATTGCCAAGAGCACTGCCATGAAATATTTAGAGGATGGTGTTTGGCTTCATGTTTTAATCATCTTAGATGATGGCATAATTGAATTCTATCTGGATGGAAATGCAATGCCCAAAGGCATAAAGAGTCTGAAAGGAGAAGCCATTACTGACGGTGAGTGTTCGTATTGTAACTATTGCTGACAGTGAGTGTCTGCATCGTAACTAGCACATTGCATAGGAAAAATGCTCAACTCTTCAATTAGAAAGTTTGGTCAAAGAAAGAGCTAGCAAATGTTTTGAAACTTGACTTTATGTTTTCTCTAGTAAAGCTGTGTGCCTACCAAGACCACTGTTAAGTCGAGTGTTTCGGAAATGAAGGGTGCAAAGTCTTCAACATGGGGGGAATCAGGAACAAGCACTAGGCAAGAGATGTGCAAGCAGGTCACTACAAAACTTTGTGGGAAGAAGGGACATGATAGGAATGTTGTCTTTAGTTGGTGATCGGGAAGGAACTGTTCCTGTACACGAATGAGCAAAGGTCTGGAACTGTGGAACAGTTCACCGTATCTGGGAAACTCTCCTTCAGCGTGTCTGAGGGTGAAGGGTAATGGGAAAACGACAGAAGAGCCTTCAAGAGAAGATAGGATCTAAAAGTGATTACGGCACTGTGTTAGCGCAGGTGAACCAGCGAACGCTGGGCCTGGCTTTGAAGGGGTGATCTTTGTTAGCTTTAGCCAAGTCACACACCCTCTCTTAGGATAACTCACTGTGGACTGTATGGACTGGGACACTGAGGCAGGAGGATCACGAACAACAAGGCAACCTGGGTCATTTGGCAAGTTGCTAACCAGAAGCAATAGTGAGATCCTGTTATAAAACACCCAAAACCAAAGTCAAAACCAAGTCATCTGAACTCTAAATGGACAAAATCCTACAAAGGACTGTGGAGGCGTGGTGACGTACAGCCGGGCTGCATACTGCTGTGTACTGTCACTGTAGTGTTTCATGCTTGAATGTAGTGTTTTAAGAATTGCTTCTGGTTTCTACATTCACTTAGGTTTTGGGAAACAATGATGTATTTGGCCTGTAGAAACCACCACTCCCTTAGAATCACTACTTTAGTTAACCCAAGATGAATTTTTAACACGCAGAGCTCTCAAGCTCTCTGTGAGTGGTAATCTGTAATTTTGGAGCAGAACTAACCCTGTCCTTATTTAGTTCCGTAAGTAACTTTAAAGTGTCCAAGACACAGGTTCACTCAGCTAAATGTGCAGCACACAAACACACATGGTAGACAGATGTGTGTCTGAATGTGTTGATTTACTTTTCTGCCCATAAATGATTTTGACAGACTGACGTGAGTTACTTTTAAGTAGCCATCATATGATTTTGAAGGCAGGTTCTGTAGTGAAGGATCACAAAATCCAGCACTTATTTTGCAGGTTCTTTTGTGTCATCGTAGAAGATAATATTTATGATCACTTTTTAGTTGTGCCCAAATTTTCCTTCTTCTAGACATATTTCAGTGGAATCACCTTGCTTTCTGAATCACACTTCTAGGTTGAGATAGGTGATAGTGGCTGTCGTAACAGCTAAACGCACTTCTGATTTCAGGTCCTGGGATCCTGAGAATTGGGGCAGGGATGGATGGCGGCGACAGATTCACAGGTTGGATGCAGGATGTGAGAACCTATGAGCGCAAACTGACTCCCGAAGAGATTTATGAACTTCATGCTATGCCTGCAAGGAACGATTTGCATCCTATTTCTGGGTATCTGGAGTTCAGACAAGGAGAAACCAACAAATCATTCATTGTTGCTGCAAGAGATGACAGTGAAGAGGAAGGAGAAGAATTATTCCTTCTTAAACTGGTCTCTGTGTATGGCGGAGCTCAGCTTTCTGAGGAAAACACTACTGCTCAGCTAAGGATACAGAAAAGCGACAACGCCAATGGCCTGTTTGGCTTCACCGGGGCTTGTATACCCGAGGTTAGTAGGGAGATGGGGAATTTCACGGTAAATCGTTCATTGTAGATGGATTTGTCTGCGTTGAACTAGCTTTCAAAGTACATAGGATCCACGTTTGCACATACAAATCTCAGCCCTTGTTCCTGGTAGATTGCAGCTTAAGTGGCCTTATTGAGGTGAGAGAAACAATAACAAAAATGCAAAAGGCTCTTAGCAATAAAGCTTTAAAGTTTATCACTCTATAAGTAATTATACACCACCTCTAATTTGGCTCATATTTTGGGTACCATATATGGATATGAAATAAATATTGAAAGCCTATATGAGTAATTAAAAATGAAATTCTACTTCAGTATGCTTTTGTTCTTCTAGAGGCAGCATTTTATAGGGCTCTCCCCACTTGGTTGCATTTGTTTCTTACCAGCATTCTTGGCTGACTCAATTCATTAGGCTGGTGTACTGGCCTTCTCACTTCCTCCTAAGCTTTCAAGGACATGTGATCGTCTCTACTGATTAGTAATAGGAGAGCTCAGGAAACTGCCTCCCAGGTGTTGTGCGTGACGGCAAATGCTCTATGTCCAGAAAAGGCTGCCAAGAACCAAGAGAGCCTTCTGCTTTGAAACTTGATGCCAGGAGGTCTGGATGAACATGTATGTGAACTGGATGATTAAGCAAAACAGGATGAGTAGAACTTGAAAAACTCACAGAACTCATTGTAGCTTCAATTGGGACAACCAGATCTCTGAAATTTTATGTGGCCCTCTTAGTTTGTGTGGCAACCACAAGACTAGAGATCTCCAGGTGTTTTTGTAAACTGAGAAATAACACATATGTTGATAATGATTTTTGAATTGCTCTTTCTCAGTTATTCATTGATTATTTATTTATTATCTTTTATTGTGCACGGGTGTATATGTGCCATGCTGTGTCTCTGGAGGTCAGAGGGTAACCTGTGGGAGTCAATTCTCCTATTCTGCCATCTGGGTCTCAGGGTTCAAACTCGGGACATCGAGCTTAGTGGCAAACACCTTAAGTTTTGAAGGTCTCAAACTATGAATACATGTTTTTCAAATATTCCACGACATAGGATGAGGTTTTCTGTTGCATTACCAAAGCGTTATGGTCAGGGAGCAGGGGAGATTATCAGCAGTCAGCATACCCTGCTCTTGCAGAGGACCCATGTTTGACTCAAAACCTGTTCCACACTGCTCAAGTCTGTACTCACACATGCACGTGCATGTATGCATGCATTCATGCGCCTAAACAAATGTGGTGGTTGCCTATGAGAAGTGCTCAGTGGTTAGAGTGCTTGCCCTTATCAGTGTGAGGACTCAAAACCCACGGGAAACTAGGTAGGTCTGGCAGCCACCTGAAACCCAGTGCTCAAGAGGCAGACAACTGGATGCCTAGGGTAAGCCAGAGCGGCAGAAATCTGTGAGCCTTGTGTTTGGCAAGCCACCCTGTATCGACAAATAAAGTGGAGCGCTGTTACCGTAGAGACTCAGCATGAACTTTAGGCCTTCACATGCACATGCCACACATGTGTAAACATAGATTCCCATAGGTACACCACAGAAACACACACCTGCACACGCACACCACTCACATGCACAGACATGGTGGGTAAGTGAAGAAAGTCCCAGACACAGTTTTGAATCATGAGCAGTACTAGTTGATGATCTCATCTTTTTCTTGGGGGAAAAATGGTTGACAAGTACTGTTTATGCAGACTTTGGAATTTGGCATATTTTTTCCTAAAATAAGCTATTGATTATGAGAAAAACAGATCATGCTTTTGGTTGGCAATAAAAAGTTCAGTCTTTCACATGAAAAAAAATCTAAATTTTAGAAACTTTTATCAGCTAAAGTGAGTTTGCTTTCCAATACTAAAGATGTTTGAGACAATGTTGCCAGTTGATCTATACCAGTGTGATTGTTTTGCATAATTAAATATGTTAGCATGTGGATGATATGAAGAACTCAGTAAGCTAATAATGTTCTAAATTATCATGGCAGGGATAGAAGATTGATTCCTAGTGCAAGGTGGGCAGTGGGTTGAAATGCAGTACAATGTGTTTATAAGTTTCACGTGGCACTAATCTCTAAGAAACTTCCACTTTTCAAATTTTGGTGTAGTGCTGCAGTAACAATAATTATCCTAAAGGCCTATGAAGATGCCACTGCTTTCCAGTTATGTATGCAAGGCTGGATTTTTCTCTGAATTCCTCAGGTAGAATACAGAGAGTCGCAAATGAAAATGCTGCTTTGTGTTAGTTTGTCCTTGTTTTAGAATATATAGTTATTACTCAATTCGCATGGTTTGGGTTGACAGTGGGTTGACAGTGGGTTGACAGTGGGTTGACAGGCAGGCTACAGCTGCACTGCAATTAGTTGTTAGTCATTACTTTTTCATGGTGACATTTGTAGTATCGTGGAGAACTCCACACTTCACGAACATACGCAGAAACTCTTTGGACTTCTCAGTGAATTTATGAATATGCAGTCTCCACAAATAAAAAGATTGAGAAGTCTTTTATTTACTCTATGCCTCTCATGACCTTAAGTTTAATAGCTATTTAGTTTATTCTCAGAATTATTGAAAGTGACCATAATTTCTTTGATTTTTTTCTCACTTGGTTTTTACATTTATTATTTTTTAATCTTTCCTGTTGTCATATATTCATTAGCACAATACTGGATTATATAAGGGCATTTTCATGCATGTATATAATATACTCTGAACACATTGAACTCCTATATTTCCTTCCCTTCCACTTCAGACTTAGATCTAATTCTGTACCCCAGAACTCAGTATGCTTGATTAGGTTTGGTGTTATGACTATTGGCTTTTGAATGTGGCAAATCCAGGGGGACATATTCCCTTTGTAAATCTTCCTGTGTAGGCTTTAGTAGTTTGCAATCGTCATATGAATGAATGTGTTTGGGTGCATATGAAGTGACTTTCATGATACATGTTTGTTCTCTTGTCTCCTGTCTGTCTTCTTGTGATACTCTTTATGTGGGTGTTCACAAAGTCTCTCCTAGATCCAGTTCATTTTTCCTTAACCTGCCTTGCCTAGCTTGCTTTGTTACTGTGGTTGAGAGTCCACACCTCATAGATACCCCTACCCTTAGTTTCATCTTCTCCAGGAAGATTCTCATGACACATCAGCAAGCCAAAATCAAGCAAGCAAGCAGAAAACAAATTGAAAACCCAAATTCCTTCAATTTCTAATGCTGCTAATTCTGAAGACAGTCACTATTTTAAAAAAAATCCTGCATTTGGTAGCAAGTCTTTGCAAAAAATAGGTTTTCATAGTTTGTTGTTAAATTATAAAAAATAAAAAGCTGTCTTTTATTCCCCACTTGGACCACAGTGCCCCAAGATACCTGCTAGATATCTTAAATCTCAGCAAAGCCTCTCACCCGCTGTGCTCCATCCCATATCACACGCCGAAGGCCTCTCTCTGAGCCTGGCAGCAGTCTCTCTACCTATCCAGTTCTCAAGGCAAGTTTCCATGCTAGAAACATACATCCCAACTCTGGCAGCCCAGACCAGCTGCCTCACACTCCCTTACACTTAAACCTACACATGAAAGAAACAACACAATAACCATTGATCCAATTGATAAGATATAATTGCCCACCTAAACATAAAAAGCCCGGTACACATCCATCCCTTAAGAACATGCACAACAACCTGTAAAGGTACAGCGTGGAATCTTAACGTCAGTTTCTGTGTTGTCTCTCAGCGGCTTCTCCCGTTTCCCTGACCAGGAATTGATCCCGGGCCGCGGTGGTGAGAGCACCGAACACTAACCACTAGACCACCAGATTTCTGACGGGGTTGAAGACTGATTATAGTCTCATAGCTTACTACGCTGTTTAACTCTGAAAATACATATTTTATTGGCTAGTTATCAGGTAGTATACAAGCTAGCCAGGATGTAACATAGATTTTAAGCCTTTCTTAAGCTGGAGTGGATAACTAAATGTTCTGTTTAACTGATAAAGTGTTGGACTGGGTGTTAGATACATTTTATGCTTTCAATTGCAAAATGATAATAGTTGTGCTCAGCTTATATTTGAGAGAAAAGTTTTTTTTTTTTTAATTCGACAAAAAGGGTGAAATGTTGGGCTGGAGAGATGGCTTGGCTGTTGGGAGCACTGACTGCTCTTCCAGAGGTCCTGAGTTCAAATCCCAGCAGCCACATGGTGGCTCACAACCATCTGTAAAGAGATCCGATGCCCTCTTCTGGTGTGTCTGAAGACAGCTACAGTGTACTTATGTATAATAAATGAATAAATCTTAAAAAAATATGTTAAGTAGGCACTGCAGCCTTGCATAAAAAAAAGGGTGAAATGTGGGATGATGTCACAGGCGAGGCAGGTACAAGATAGAATGAGGCCTGTCATTGGATGAGAAGGAAGGATGGGCAGGAGAAAAGTTCGAAGGAAGGGGAGGAGATGGGAACAGAAGAGGGGAGGAGGGAGAGATTAGCTGGGAGACAACATGGAGGCTGATGTTAAGATTCCACGCTGTACCTTTACAGGGTGTTGTGCATGTTCTTAAGGGATGGATGTGTACCGGGCTTTGCATGCTTAGGTGGGCAATTATGTCTTATCAATTGGGTCAAAGGTTATTGTGTTGTTTCTTTCATGTGTAGGTTTAAGTGTAAGGGAGTGTGGGGCAGCTGGGCTGGGCTGCCACGGAGTTGGGATGTGTGTTTCTAGCATGGAAAGCTAAACCTGCCTTGGGAACTGGATAGGTAGAGAGGTTGCTGCCAGGCTCAGAGAGAGGCCTGTGTGATATGGGATGGAGCAGAGCGGGTGCGAGGCTTTGGTGACTGAGACTTAGCAGACATCTTGGGGCACTGAGGTGACAGAGGGAGATAAAGGACTGCACTTTATTGTTTATATTTTTACAACAACAGTAGTTAGGTTGGACAAGATTATGAGTATAATATACATGTACCTCATAAATTAAATGCATAATTTTAATACCTTAGTTTTATTTATCTTTAATTATCTTTAATCTTTTCTTTGCTGTCCGGTCGTTATCTGCTTCCTGGTTCACCATCCAACAGTTCCTCATCCCATTTCCCTTCCCCCAAGTCCCCACCCCACTCTACCCTCCCAGGCCTCCCCCCTCCCTGGGGCCTCAAGTTTCTGGAGGGTTAGGTACATCTTCTCTCACTACGGCCAGACCAGGCGGTTCTCTGCTGTATGCGTGTCAAGGGCCTCTTATCGGTTAGTGTATACTGCTTGATTGGCAGCTCAGTGAGAGATCTTGGGGTCCAGGTTAGTTGAGACTGCTGGTCCTCCCATGGGGTCCCCCTCCCCCCCAGCTTCTTCTAGCCCTTTCCCAAGTCAACCACAGGGGTCCATGGCCTCTGACATCAGATTCTTTTGCTGCCTGTTGGGCCCCTAGAGGGCAGTCATGATAGTCGCTGTTTATGGCATCAGTAGTAGTGTCAGGCCTTGGAGCCTCCCTTCCCCCCTCCACCCCTGATCTGGATTCCGATTTGGGCTGGTCACCAAACCTTCCCTCCCTCAGTCTCTTCTTTATTTTTGTCCCTGCAGGAACAATTCTGAGTCAGAGTTTTTGACTGTGGGATGGCAACCCGATCCCTGTTTCTTCTTTACTCAGGTGCACTATGCCCCAGGAAATCACAGGTGCTTACGAAATTATAATAAGAGTCAATAAATGTATGGGCGGATTGGAGTTCTGATGAGGCGTTTCAAATGATGTTTGGAGTGAAGGCAGGGTCTGTATTGAGATGTTGGCTGATCCTGCTAGACCCAGCGCAGTACCCACCCACGTTACCATGTCCCTCCCCTCTCCATGCTGTTACCATGTCCCTCCCCTCTCCATGTTGTTACCATGTCCCTCCCCTCTCCATGCTGTTAGTTACAGCTCTGCAATTTCTACGTTATTTCTTCTTTAGCTCACATCATAAAATAATGTACTCCATGTAATTAACTGGTGAAATTACTGCTTCACAATAGTTCATAGAACTTGTTAGACTCACATCTTATAACTAATACTTTGATTTATGTTTTTATACACTTGGCTTAAGAATCAATTTAGAAATGGCTGGGGAAGACCATTGTAGAAAAAGAATGCTTCTTCACTGTTTTAAGTACCTACTACTCTATTTCATGAATAATTCCTTTAGTATTATACCAATATGATACCATCCCTCACAACACATCGCCCAAACATGAAACAAAAACTAGATTTGTAACTTTTTTTTAGCTTTAATTTTCTGTTTCAACTAAAAAGCCTGATTCACATTTCACTCAACTAATGTTTCTGAGCAAACAGACTTGACAACTCCTACTGCTGATCGTCCATTGAACTTCCATTGATCTTCCAAATGAATATTCAGCAAAATGCCAGTTAAGAACAGGTGCTACAAAGATGGCCCCCTGATTAAGAATATGAAATGCTCATACAGAGGACCTGAGTTTTGTCCCAGCTTCCATATTGGGCGGATTACAGCTGTCCAGAATTCCAGCACCAGGGACATCCAGCACCCTTTCATGCCTCCAAGGCACTTGCACTCAGGTTCACATACCTATGTGTAATTAAAATGAATTAAAAAAAACAAAACAGGGTATACTGTATTGAAGAGACTGTTTCTAGTGTGAAACAGAATAAAGGCGGCTTCAAATATGATGGATCTATTTACTGGCCTCAGTGTTTGTGTCAAGACTCTAAAGTCATTTTAGTTAAATATGATAATTAGGTAAATATATATATTTTATCTCTTGACACACACACACACACACATATATATATATATATATATTCTTATCTCTTGACTCTTGTCAATAGTGAGATTTTGTAGTAGTTCAGGGCTTTCCAAATGTGTCAGAAATGTCAAATTCATTCCTGATTCAGGATGCCATTCCAGGATCAGATGACAGATGGGGGCAGGGCAAAAGCATAAACATGATTTTGAAGACTCTGTTGATCATGGGCCCACACATAGAGGAACTGTTTTTAAAGTAACAAAACTTCAGGGGATGATATCTAATATTTGTGATCATTAATAGTATTTTTTTTTTTTTTAGCCAAGCATCCTACATGATTCATTCTTATAGACTCTTGACACTTAAACGAAAGTTTTGTAGGTAAACATTGTTAAATACAGCACAAACCCATCACAATTTTCTGTTTAAACCTCATTCATGGCATGTATTTGATCACACTTGTCTAGCATGTCAGGAGGCTATAGATGTGGTTTTACTACTTGAAGGGGTGGTGTGGAAACAAAGCTTTATTCTAGTTCTGATCGCCCCAGGTCATGTTTTTTAAGTATAAAAAAGAGCCTTCACACACTTCTTTTTTCTTTCCTTTTTTCACATTTTTTATTGCATATTTTTAATTTACATATCAAATGTTATTCCCTTTCCCGGTTTCCTGTCCATAAGCCCTCTCTCCCATCCCCTACCTCCTTTTATGAGTGTGTTTCTCCACCCATCAACCAACCCCTTCTTGACTCCCTGCCCTGACATACTTCTACACTGGGTGTTCAGTCTTGGCAGGACCAAGGGCTTCTTCTCCCATTGATTCCCAACAAGGCCATCCTCTGCTACATATGCAGCGAGAGCCATGGATCTGTCCATGTGTACTCTTTGAGTAGTGGTTTAGTCCCTGGGAGCTCTGGTTGGTTGGTATTGTTGTTCTTCTGGGGTTGCAAGCCCCTTCAGCCTTCAATCCTTTCTCTAACTCCTCCAATAGAGACCCTATTCTCAGTTCAGTGGTTTGCTGCTAGCATTCGCTTCTATGTTTGTCATGCACTGGCAGAGCCTCTCAGGAGACAACTCCTGTCAGCATGCACTTTTTGGTATCAGCAATATTGTCTAGGTTTGGTGGCTCTGTGTATATGGGCTGGATCCTCAGGAGGGGCAGGCTCTGAATGGCCATTCCTTCAGTATCTGCTTCAAATTTTGTCTCCATGTCTGCTCCTATGAATATTTTTTGTTCGCCTTTTAAGAAAGACTGAAGCATCCGCACTTTGGTTGTCTTTCTTCTTGACCTTCATGTGGTCTATGATTGTATCTTGAGTAATTCAAGCTTTTGCACTAATATCCACTTATCGCTGAGTGCATAACCTGTGTGGTTTTTTTTGTTTGTTTGTTTGTTTTTGTGATTGAGTTACCTCACTCAGGATGATATTTTCTAGTGCCATCCATTTGCCTATGAATTTCATGAAGTCATTGTTTTGATAGCTGAGTAGTACTCCATTGTGTAGATGTACCACATTTTCTGTGTCCATTCCTCTGTTGAAGGGCATCTGGGTTCTTTGTAGCTTCTGGCTATTATAAATAAGGCTGCTATGAACATAGTGGAGCACATATCTTTGTTATATTGGAACATCTTTTGGGTATATGCCCAGGAGAGATATACCTGGGTCCTCAGGTAGCACTATATTCAATTTTCTGAGGAACCTCCATACTGATTTCCAAAGTGGTTGTACCAGTTTGCAATCCCACCAACAATGGAGGAATGTTCCTCTTTCTCCACATCCTTGCCAGTTTTGTACCATTCCTTCACCTGTTTGGTTGTGTTTTTTTCTGTAATTCTTTAAGGGATTTTTGTGTTTCATTTTTAAGGGCTTCTACTTGTTTACTTGTCTTGTACGGTATTTGTTTAAGGGAGTTATTTATGTCCTTCTTAAAGTCCTCTATCATCATCATGAGACATAATTTTTAATTCAAATCTTTCTTTTCTGTTGTGTTTGGATATCCACTATTTGCTTTGGTTGGAGAACAGGGCTCTGATGATGCTAAATAGTCTTGGTTTCTGTTGCTTAGATTCCTATGCTTGCCCCTGCAATCAGGTTGTTTCTGGTGTTGGCTGGTCTTGCTGTCTCTGACAGTGGCTTGACCCTCCCGTAAGTGTGTCAGCTTTTCTGCAGACCTGTTTTCTCCCAGGGGGATCTGGGTATAGAGAGCTGTGGGACCAAGTCAGTTCTAGGTGCAGACAGAAATGGGAAGTGTCCAGTCCCAGAGTGCTCCTGGGTTTGTGTGTCCTGAGGGCTCCAGGCGGGTTGCTCGGAACCGAAGAGTTGGTCTTACCTCTGTGGTAAGGTGTTTCAGTGTTCAGGACAACTGGCTTTCAGCTCTGGGTGCCGGCAGAGACTGGAAGGATCCTCTCTCTGACTGTTCCTAGGTTCTTGTGTTCAGAGGGCTCTAGGCAGGTTCCTCTTGGGACAGGAATGTGAGCAGAAGTTGTGGTCTCTCCTGAGCTCTCAGGATTTTCCACACTTCTGAGAGTCCAGCTCTCTCCCCGATGGGATTTGGGTAAAGAGAGGTGTGGTACCAGGTCAGCTCAGGGTGCATGCAGAAACCGGAAGGGTCCTGCCCCTGATTGCTCCTAGGTTCCTGTGTCCACAGGGCAGTAGTCAGGTTCCTCTTGAGCCAGGAATGAAAGTAGAGGTGGCAGTCTCCCTGACCTCTCAGGATTGTCTGCAGTTCTCCCCTTCACACATGTCTAAGTAAATCTTTGGATTGGTTTACTTTCTGTCCTTTGCAGGAAGAAAGCATTGAATATTAACATATTCAAATTAGTGGCTTATTAGCTTATATTGTACAAAAATTCATCCTTACCAAGGCAGATACCAAGCCCAGGAGTTGCTGGCCAGCATAAAGAGGACTCAGTGTGTGTATCTGTGTATGTGTCTTTGTGTGTGTGCATTTCTCTCTCTCTCTCTCTCTCTCTCTCTCTCTCTCTCTCTCTCTCTCTCTCTCTCTCTCTCTGTGTATGAGTGTGTCTGTGTGTTGTTTATTTGTGTTATTGTTTATTTTATTTTATTTTTTGTCAGAGAAAGAACATGATATTGAATGGGCGGAGGGTAGAAACTGGCCAAAGATAGGTGAGGGGAAAGAATATGACCAAACATATATTGATTTATCAAATAATAAATAAAAACAATATTTGGAGGACCAATTGGAGCAAATCAGTTGTTATTGTGTTGGAAGTCGAAATACACAGGAATCCTGCTTTTTAGTATGTACACATTCCTTCTTTATAAATTTAGGTATTTTCACATAGCATTTCTCTGTTAATACATAGGTATCTATTTTTAAGGGATGAAATGCTTGTATATAGTAATGTATTATTAGAATCTATGTGTGGTTCTTGTTTAATCTCCATCCAAGTCTGGCTGTCATTATGATCTGTTTAAGAAGGGCCCAGAAGGAGCTGATGAGTGTACAGTGAAGAGGCTCCGATAATGACCCTGGACCACACCTATCCCATCACACATTTGCTCAGGTACATCCTGCCAGTGTGCAGTACCAAGCAGAGCCCTTAGAGGAAATCACAGGAGGTCATACTGTGCACTTGGGACTTTCTTGATGCTTTTTCCCCTCCTTAGTCTTTAAGGTTGGAGGGCCTTACCTATGGAACACTCAGTTCTGTCTACGTTGCTGGATGACTGGAAGGCGTCACAGTCACCAGGTCAGGTAGTGAGAACACTGAGCCCATTACAGAGGCAGTATCAGGGGATACTAACACAAAGAACACTATCACCGATGCTTAAGAAGCAAGATGGGGACCAACAAACAATGCAGACAGTAAACATTTAAGGCATCCTATAACAAATGTTCTGTGGTATACTATCTTGTGAAGAAACTCAGGTTTACCTCTAAGGATGGCCCTCAGAGTTTTGCAGATTAATTGGCATCCTGAAGTGATACATGTATAGTTATTTAAAACCAGAAGAAAAACTGTAACACTAGAAATAGTGTGACTCATAACTTGAATGCTAAACTGAGGTCGCTGGTAGATGTTGGAGGCCTGGTAGATATTTTTCTGTTGCTTATTTTAAGTAGGAATAGTTTCCTGTGCTCACCATGTACCTTGTGAATGAACTCTAACTCACACTTAAAACAAAATGCAAAATTCAGTGTGTAAGTTATTTTTTTTTATAAAGGGCTTTATTTTTATTGAAAATCATTTCTCATACAATGTATTCTGATCATGGTTTTCCTCCCCCAACCTTACCCCACTCTATTCCCACCCCCACTCTATTTAGAAACCAAGCAAATAGGTAAATAAAAAACAAACAAACCAGAATAAAAAACAAAGCAAGAAAAACACCCCATGAGAAATACAGACACACAGAGACACCCAGACTCTGAAAAGCAAAACCTATAAAAACACAAACATCTGAAATCATAATACATGAGCAAAAAATCAAAAGATAAAAACAGCCAAACAAAGCAATATGAGACAAAGCTCTTCAAAAAATACCATTGAGTTTGTTTTGTGTGGGCCATCTACTGCTGGGCATGGAGCCTACCCTTAAGTGTGCTTTGTATCCCAGTGAGACTCCATTAGGCAAAACTAATGTTTCCTTTGTAAGCAGTCTGTCAGTTGGAGAAAGCTAAGGGTGAGCTCACATCCATTCCCCCCTCTCCACACATCGAAACAATATCATGACATCAAAACTATTTTATCTAGTGTAATTGGATGTACTTAGTCTCTTCCTTCTGTCTGCACTCACTACTTGCACTGTCTCAGACTGTCTTGATATACCGCTTATCAAATTTTATGTATACAGACCCCTTGTACATGGTCTTTGAAAACATTTATCTCTTCACTTCCAGGCTTAGTAGATCAATCCTGGCCTCTGTAGAATCATAAATCCATCCCACAGTTGTCAATTTGAAACATCGCTTTGATGTTTTAATATCCAATTAAGTCAGTATATATTTAGAACTCATCTCTAGTTCTTACAAAAATTCCTTGTCAATTTGATAAGGAAAAGCCATAGGTGGGCTTGCTTGACCTGTTGGCACTTCCTGAAAGCGAGTTACTTCCTCTGTATCGCTCTATTCAGAGGTGCCTGAGAAGGACAGAGAGCTATAAAATGCGTGTTGGGCAACTCATCTTAAGGTGGAGGGAGAAACGGCTTGAAGGGTGAAGGTATACATATTCTTGAGCAATATTAGTGATACAACTTAATTACGAGGGATTTCGAAGAGTCACGATGACTAGCAGTAAGGTTGTTTGAGGAAGAGGCATTCAAATCAGAACTAAGTTTAAGAAAGACTTTGTTTCAAGTGATTCTCACCAATCATGGAGTCAGTGTAAGACTTCTTTGTTTATTAGGGAGATTCTCCTCTGCCTCCTTGGTGCTGACATTAACGACAGCATGCTGGGGGCTGGACATGGATATAGTAGCATGCATTTCATGGTTCTAAGACTCATCCACAAACTATCTCAGGCAGCGACCAATGGCGAGCACTTTCCAGTCAATCACTTAGTAGTAGATCCATCTCAGACACAGGAACAGCATTTCATCCTTAAGGGAATTGGTGTAGGTAATGGACTTGCATTCCTAGTACGTCTTGCCAGCACCAACACCTAAAGGCACAATGGGTGCCTGTTTTAACCAGTTGGGAACATGTGTCATGTGATCACATATTATATGACGGTTTGACAGTAGGCACACAGAAATAGCAAGCAATTGCCTTTCTACCGTCTCACCCGAAGCAAACGCATTTGATAACGAGTGAAAGACTCAGGCGAGTTGCTGGCTTAGAGCTTGTCTCGCAGAGTTGGGACGTTGTCCCAGGATGTCCTATGTGCAGTCAGTGCTGTTATTGGCTTCTGTGTACTTGATAACTGCAGCTAAAGCTCAGGAAGCAGGAAGTAGAAGCGAGACTGGCCCTAGCCCCACAAGTCTTTCTGATTCACCATCTGAATCTGTGTCCAGCCTTTGTCCTTCTCACACTGCCACTTTCTGTCCTGAGTTAGTTTCGGGGAATAACCTGACTGATAGAAGACACACCTAGAGCTTCACTCGACCCTTATCTGGTTGCTTCACCTTGTACCACATGGCCACCAGACAACTGTCATGGTGACCCACGGGTGCCCCCTCCTGTTTACTTCAGAGCCACATGGGTTCCTGCTGCTCCTTAAAATTCAGGATTTGCTGGAAAAAGTCCTGACAAGTCCATTCGATTTGAGAAATATTTCCGCTATTACCTGCCAGTAGACACGTTCCAAATCGGCTTTCTCCAGACCTAACAGCGGCACCAAAGTGAATCTTATGCATGAGAGATACTGGACTCTGTTCAGTGCGGTTCTTTCCCTGTGTATCCAAATGCAACAATGAAGTCGAACTGAGGCCCTATGGAGGGATGCAGATTTTTTTTAAAAACTCCAGACTTCTTGGTCCATATAGCTTTGACTCATTGTCTTAAGCTATTTAGAACACATATTACCTTTTATAATACATATATATGTATATATACATATATATGTACATACACAGATATGGTTATGTTTTCAAGTGTGCATAATAAAAGCATTAAAATGATGTCAAGCAGAACACAAAATATCCTTTATATTTTGTTTCCTCCATATAAAAAATTTATTATCAATTAATTATTTAATTAATTAATTGTTTATTTTAGGAATCATGGCCTTGCTGTGTAGTCCAGGCTGTCTTGGAACTCACAGAAATCCTAGTCTTCTGTCTTAGTTCCTCAAGTGCTTGAACTAAAAGCCACCACATCTAGGTAGACATTTCTAAAGTATTTACCTTGTTTGCTTTGTATCAATCCCAAGTGGTTGCACCTAGTATAGTATATGTATGCTTTTAGACCCATTCTTAGGATGTTCTGGATGATGTGTCTAGACATTCCTTCTTCCCTGATTTGGCCCGTCTGCACTTTATCTTTTGTTATATTGTAAGATTCTTGCCTTCTTAGGAATTCCTTAGGAAGGATTGTACATTATTTTGGAAAAAATCTATTTTGTAACCATCACACCTAGCACTGTGTCTAGCAGGCAGGAGCTACCTATGAACTATGTATGTAGTGAAGAGATCACAGTTGTTTTTGCTTTGTACCTGATAAGCATGGGAGGAAAAAATGGTCTCAAATATACTTTGATAGTGTAGTGGCCCCAAGCCTGTCTGGGGGCATGGAAAGTCATACAACTATGAAATAAAGAACAGAAGGACTCGTGAAAGCTAATTTCATCACTGGTGCACTAAAAATTGCTTATACTCAATTTCAGATGACAGAGGAGGGGTCCACTGTTTCCTGTGTGGTGGAGAGAACCAGGGGAGCCCTGGGTTATGTTCGTGTTTTCTACACCATCTCCCAGATCGAGTCAGAAGGCCTCCATTACCTCGTTGATGATTTTGCTAATGCCAGTGGCACCATCACCTTCCTGCCTTGGCAGAGGTCTGAGGTAAACTCTTCTGCCTGCATTTCTTTGGATGCTTCTCAGAAAGGATTTCACCATCTATTTATTCATTGATTAGCAATTTCTTGGTGTTTACCCATTTTAAACTATGTGTGAGTTGAGGAGTATCCACTATTCTATAAGACAGAAAATAATTTTGCTTTCTACAAGAGGGACGTTAAGAGTTTTGAAGGTTAGTTTTATAAATTCTTCAATGATGCTACAATAAAATTGATATAGCTTGAGGATATATCATTCGAGATTTGTATTATTAAAATTTCTTTTACTTATCTATTTTGAAATATATAGCCAAGATTGGCCATGGACATGTCATCCTCCTGCCTCAGCCTCCTGAGTCCTGGTGTTATAGATGTGTATTACCATTCCTATGTGTTATATTGCTATCACAACATTTCACACAGGAGAGTTTATAAACTGCAGCATTTCATTGTTTATGGTTATAAATCGTGGGATTCCCCAGGGCAGGATGCTTGCAGATTCAGTGTCTGCTGAGGCTCCTTTCCTGCTCCAAATCTATGCTACCAATTGGCTTTCGTAGGCAGCATAAATGAGCTTCCACGGCCTCTGTCTCATCCCACTCAAGAAGTCTCCTTTAAGAACAGGTTTCTTCCTAAGGCTCGTCTCCTAATACCATCACCTTAGGAGCAAGATATTAACATCTCAATTTTGGGGGTTTCACATTCAGCTCATTAAAGCAAACATTATTAAGGAATTAACATCCTCAGATCTCTTTTTATTTATATATGTGCCTACACAGGTATGTATGCGTAAACGTGCAAGTTCATGTTGAAATAATCAAGTGACGTCTGATGGCAGTTTGAATCATATATTATTTAATTGGTTGTTTTCTTAACTGGTAGTCACTACTGTGCTTTTGCACTAAACAGGTCCTGAATTTACATGTTCTTGATGAGAACATCCCTGAGCTGAATGAATATTTTCGTGTGACGCTCGTGTCTGCAGTTCCAGGAGACGGCAAACTTGGTTCAACCCCTGTCAGTGGTGCCAGCATAGATCCTGAGAAGGAAACCACAGACATCACTGTCAAAGCTAGCGATCACCCTTATGGTAAAGCACTCTGCTGAATTAATTGTTCTCTCTTCGCTCGCTGTTCTCAGTTTCTTTCTTCTTTCTTTCTCTAAAAAGAACTTACAAGGGAATCTGCACTAGAACTCCCTTAAGACCTTAAGAGCAGCATGAGCATCTATGTTGCTGTTTTGTGGGACATCGACTATGAAAGACAATGTAAAGATCAACCTCTCAGCTTAAATAATACATTCAGAGAGTCTCCCAGTGCTATTTAAAGTGAACAAGTACGTTTACACGGTTATCAAAGTTCATATAATGAAAATACTTAGATTGCTTTGTGTCTTAGCGTTTCGACTGCTGTGAAGAGACACCATGGCCAAGGCAACTCTTACAAAGGAAAACATTTGGTTGGGGCTGGCAAACAGTTTGAGAGTTGTAGTGCGTTATCATCATAGTGGGAAGTGTGGTAGTATCCAGGCAGATAGGGTGCTGGAGAAGGAGCCAAGAGTTCTTCATCCATAGACAGCAAAGGAGACCGTGTTTCACACTGGGTGGAGCTTGAGCATACAGACCTCAAAGCCCATTCCCACATTGTCACATTTTCTCTGACAAGGTCACACTCCAACAAGGCCATACCTCCAAATAGTGCCACTTCCCATGGACCAGTCATTCTAGCACATGTGTCTGTGGAAGCCATTCCTATTCAAACCACCCACAGTATGTTCATATTGAAGTAATTAAAAATTCTGTAATTTATGTTTTAATAGATTTCAACAGGTGGAGTCTCACTATAGTAGTTTAACTATTATCCTAACAAGCAATAGATTTAATTGGAAACCATTGATGTTGAAATTATTTTTTATTAAAATGATATTTTGTGTGTGAATGACAAGGGCATTTTTAAGTGTTTTGGTAGGAAAACTAGGATTGTCTTTTTCTGTTTTTAGAATAAATTTTAAAGAAAATGTTGACTATTCTTTAGAGTATCATCAGTATGGCTCTACATGAATTCAAGAATTCCAGAAACTTGTCAAATATGAGTAAATGTTTGGAAACACATTATTTTTAAATTTCCTTAGTGTTTCTCTTATTGATTATTCAGTGGATTGACAAAGATTTCTTTGAGTAGAGACAAAAATTAACATTTTAATGGTGGGCATTAAGAAGGTTTAAAAGCATTCTGGGTGTGACTGTGGACATTCCTAGAAGACATGGTCTCACAGGACACTCCTGTCCTCTGGTTCTTACACTATTCTTGCCCCCTCTAACACAATGATTCCAAGACTTTGGTCAGAATCTGTGTTACAGATCTATCATTTGGGACGACTCTGCATTGACAATTGGTCGTAGGTTCTGTAAACGTCTCCATCTGTTGCATTAGAGAAGTTTCCTCACTGGGGGGTGAGGGTTACAGTTACCCGTGGGCATATAGAAAGTTTTAGAACGTAGTGGGGATTATGCTGGTTTAGTAAAATGGTACTCGTAGGTTTTCCTCCAAGATTCATGACTTCACTAACCCTGAGTATTGGTGGGGTTCACAGTACCAGGCATGATTTTCTTCTTGCTGAGGGGTCCTAGGTCCAGTCAGAGAGAGGCTGGTTGCTGCTAGGATATGCATGTTACACATTACCCTTGGCATCATCATGCCGTGCTTGTTGTTGTGGTTCATAGGTGTCAAAGCCAGGGAGGGCGATTGGTTTCTTCCCTCCTGCACTCTCAATATGTGCCATTATGAAGGCTTAAAGAACAGTTATGGGTGTCTGACATTTCTAGAAGACTTGGTCATACATCACACTCACCAATATAACTGCTGAAACATGAGCTGACCGAGGATGGCACCAACAGACACACTAATACAGACAGCCGGAAGTTTCTTCAGGCCTCAACCTTACACAAAAACCTACAGGAAACCAAGCTGTGCTGAAAGTGGGAGAAACTGTCATTCCTAGGGAAGAGCACAGCTACTGGTTATTGAATATCAAATGATCAGCTCTGAAAACACACACACACACACACACACACACAGACAGACACAGACAGACATACATACATACAGACAGACAGACACACACACACACACACACACACACACACACAGTGTTACTGCCGTGTAGACTGAACAGGCTGTATTTCTGTATTTAAGCATATATATCCCTATATATACACACATCTATTTACATAAGAACTATTAATGAAAAAGAAGCTATGAATTTGAAATAAGTAAGGAGAGATATATGGGGGGGGGAAGGGATTCTGATGTGAGTATAATCTCAAAAATAAAGGAAATAATTTTAAAACGTCATATGAAAAGTATTCTGCATCAAAAGTATGTTAATAAAGCTTTGTTAAAATCTCTCCTATGTGAAGCTCCTTGGGAGTTTAGCTGGATAGTAGAAATGACTGCCCAAGATTGTTTGTAGCAAAGATTGAACTGATGTGCAAGGGCTTCCTCCATAGTGACTAAGACACCCCCGCCCCCCCCCCCACACGTGTCTTTGTCTCTACCAGGGTTGCTGCAGTTCTCCACAGGGCTGCCTCCTCAACCTGAAGATGCAATGAGTCTGCCTGCCAGCAGTGTGCCACACATCACAGTGCAGGAAGAGGATGGAGAAATCCGTTTGCTGGTTGTTCGTGCACAAGGGCTCCTTGGCCGAGTGACTGTGGGATTTAGAACAGTGTCCCTGACAGCATTTAGTCCAGGGGACTACCAGGTACATATTACTAAGACCTAACATTTCTTATTTTATGTGTATGAGTGTTTTGCCTGCATGAGTGTCTGTGCACATATGCCTGCCATCCGTGTTGAGATCAGAAGAGAAACTCAGGTTCCCTGAAATGAGAGTTTCAGAAACTTGAGAGCCAACATGTCCTCAGGACAGATAGGTGCTCTTAACCAACGAGCCCTTCCTTCAGCCCATCACCACGCCTTTGAAGGAGCATTTATACCTTTGCACTTGGACTCAGTCCTCCTGGAGGATTGCAAGCATCGAGCATTTTATGAGGAACCCATCAAGCAAACAAACAAGCACTGGTTGTTTTATGATCTTTTTTAAATTTGTGGAAGTTGTCAGTTTATTGCAATGAAACATGGCACTTAGATAGCTATCAGATTGGATGTTATACTCACTCTAGGTTTCCCTGTGTAGTTTGTTATAATGGCATAGCTTTGGTTGGATCATGTAACAATATGATCCTTAACTCCTTCAAACTCTTTAAGAAAGTTCACTAGATAAAATTAAAAATTGCAAAGATAATATATGTGCAGGGCTTTAAAATGTTATCATTTTTTTCTTCAATGGAGAAGCAACGTGGCACTTTAGTATGGTTCTAAGGATTTAGAAATGGACAGAACAGGGTTTTCATTTGATCTCTCTATGTGGATTGTAGAGATCCCTCCTTCCTGCTATGAAAGTCTTTACCTATAAGGTCATAGTATATCCACTGGGCAGGATCACTCTGTAGATGAATGGCAACATTGAATGTGTTACACACTATTCATGATACATATATAGTAACATTCACCACTGCCTACTCATAAGATTGACAGCAGTCTTACGAAAGAAAATGATTAGAGTTTCTTCTTGGGAATCCTTCTCAATTACATACTTCAATGTTTATTGTTTCCCCAGTAATTCATTCTTTTAAGTTTTCAGTTTCTTGTTCCCTACCTTCCTCTTCCACAGTAATTTGTATTTACTCTTTCTTCTGAGCTGCATGATCTTGGCTAACTGAACTCCACTAATTTCAGCTCTAACCTAGTGAGTTATATAGTCTTAGACTTCTTCTTCCAACAACGCTAGATTAGTGAGGCAACAGTGTTGGGAAGGGCACCAGTGTTGGGAAGGGCCCAAGCTGTCAAATGAACTGCAGGAAGGCATTTTCCCTGTGATGTGGAGGACTGGCTAGGAAGGAAGCTATGGTCTGTGTAGACAGGATGACTCTAACCTCACAGGCCATCTGACACTTTCAGCTTTTTACAATTTTTTTTTATAAAGAGAAGAAATGCAGAGGGACTGTGCATCCATACACATTAAGCTTCATTGTGGAGAATGGGGTCCGGGAGGCAAACGTTGGATGTAGAAAGGCAAATGGAGCCTTGTGAAGGAGCCAAGACAAGAGGGATTTGAACTAGGCTAGCGCCGCAATCCACAGACAACTAGACAGGTTCAAGCAATGATTTCGGGAGAAGGTGGCAGGGTCTGAGGGTCAGTGTGGCTGGCAGAGCAAAGGGTGTCAAGAATGTCTCTTGATAGAGTTATGATGTTAACAGTAGGTTATACTGTTCGAGGACTCAGTGTCATGGAGACGAATGAACAAAGCAGAGTTTTAGGAAAAAGGTAATAAATGTGAGACTTTGACAGAAATCATTAGAAAAATTCAGTTGTTAAGTCTGGATGTCAGAGGTTAGAAGACACACAGCCCTGGAAGTTGTGGACATCTACATAATATCAAAAGCCCGGGGAATTGTTGGTTTGTCTAGATGGACTGTCTGGAGAGTCTGGAGAGTTTGTTGAGTTAAACTCTGCCAGGAACACTGACAGAGAGGACTTTGGACAATACAAAAAGACAGAGAAAGCAGCATAGAGTATCACCACAGATGAGCAAGCCCAGAAGTGTTGACTGTAAGACACTGTTGGGGTTAAGTCAGTTTCCTAAGATGGTCAAGTGTCCGTCTGTCCTTTGACCTGTGGAATTCCTCTACCTAGTGCCAAAGTCCAGGCACACTGGCTCCATCTCCACTCTTATTTATTTCACATATTCCACCTGATGACTTTAATAATTAATAATATGTAACACTCTTTCATCTTCGCAAAGTTCTAATTAAGAATTTGACGTTTGCCTGCATGTATGTCTGCTCACCGTGTGCATACCTGATGCTCACATATGGGCAGGTATGTGAGGGCACTGTAACTCCTCGAAATGAACTTATAGATGATTGTGAGCTGCCATGTGGGTACTGGAAATTGAACCGGGGTCTTCTGAAAGAACAGCCGCTAGTGTTCTTAACTGATGAGTTCCAATACTCTTTCTAGAACTTCTTCGTAGAGTTTGATTGGTCTTGGCTACTGGTGTCCGACATGCTGACAATGAGTAACTGAGTGAACCCACGCTCCAACCTCTCATTTAGAGCTAAGATTATTAACAGCTATAGAAGGTGAAATAGGCATTCACATACAATGATGCCAACATATTAAATTACGTTAAAGTTTATGGCAGTAAACTCAAGAAGAAAATGGTTTTGTTAAGTATTGGAAGAGAAATGTTTCTTTAAGAATCTTTATGTGTCAACTATGAAGATTTCTTAAATCTCTTGTTTTTGATGAAGAAGAAGTGAGAAAAACAGAAGTCCACTTACTTTGTGTAGTTGAAAATAAGTATTTGTTAGAGCTTGAGGAGTATCTCATTGGTAGACCATTTGATAATCACACACAAGAATAATGAAAAGCACATGTGTTTTGAATTTACATTCTACATTTTCATATTTACTTATGTGAGTTTAATTTTTCCCATTTTCAGAATTTATGACAATTTGGCATACAGTAAACATTTTCATTTTGCAATTTTACATACAGAATAATTGTTCGTTTGTGTTTCAGAGTATTGCTGGCACATTAGAATTTCAATCAGGAGAAAGATACAAATATATTTTTGTCAACATCACTGATAATTCCGTTCCTGAACTGGAAAAGTCTTTTAAAGTTGAGTTGTTAAACTTGGATGGAGGAGGTAAGATGGGTAACATATAAATAGCAAATATTTACTTGTCTGCTAACCATGATGTCACTAGGTAGAGTCAATTCAAAGATTCCTCTGAATCAGTCACAGTACATTGGCACTGAATGGAAAAATTACTGCTGCCATTCCTATTGACGGGCTCTAAAGTGACCTGGTTATTTTCTTTCTTTTTGAAATGTCTTAATAGTTGCACTAGAGCTGTCTTCGGATATAATGCATACATCTGTTAGTGTAGTCCAGAGTAATAATTCCAGGGAAGACAGGTCTATGATATCTTATTCTGAATTTTGCCAGTTAGAAAACTCATTATCAAAGGCCTTTGCAGCTAAAATTCAATGCGTAGCAATACTTTCTGTTAGAAATACGAAGCTGTTCATATCTCTTCCACTGGGATGAGCAATTTCTGTGTTTCTTTGCAGAAATATTGATGTATTTATCAGGTAGGTGCTGCTTAGGCAGAGATCAAATACATGCAGCATGCACTGCATGTGCTTTGATAGCTATAAGAAAGGTAGTGTTTTCACAGCATTTTCTTAAATAGCAAAGCCTGGCATTGATCTCATTGTCAACATCTGCATTACGTAACGAAGAAAGTCATAGTCTAGAGAGCTTTCAAACTGGAAATCTAGGAAGAGCGTGTATACAAGAACTGTCTTTCTATATGATTAAGGTTTTTGGGTAAGTAAACAAAATTCCCTTTTCCTGTGTTACTAACCTAGATGAAAACGCAGGGAACCAAGCGAGTGCTTGGGAGCAGAGGACATAGTCAACAGGCAGTGTTGCACCCAGGTGAATGTATAAAGCAGGAAGAGGAGCTGCACAGTTCCACGTGCAAATGCCACTGTTGTCTATGGACAGCTTCACTTAGCCACAGGGGCGTCCTCACGCTGGCCTTATCATTTCAGTGATGAGAAGATCAGTGTGCACTATTAGAAGTCACTGTTTGTATCACTGAGCTCAAATGATACTTAAATAATAGAAAGAGAATGTTAGTGACTGTCACCAGCATGGTTAATAATGAACAGATCTCCCATGCTCATGGATTGACAGGATTAATATAGTAAAAATGGACATTTTACCAAAAGCAATCTACAGATTCAATGCAATCACCATCAAAATTCCAATCCAATTCTTCATAGAGTTAGAACAATTTGCAAATTCATCTGGAGTAACAAAAACCCAGGATAGCTAAAACTATCCTCAACAATACCATCCCTGACCTCAAGCTGTGTGGTATTGGTACAGAGACAGGCAAATAGACCAGTAGAATAGAATTGAAGACCCAGAAATGAACACACACACCTATGGTCACTTGATTTTTGACAAAAGAGATGAAGCCATCCGGTGGAGAAAAGATAGCATTTTCAACAAATGGTGCTGGTTCAGCTGGAGGTCAGCATGTAGAAGAATGCAGATCAATCCATGCTTATCACCCTGTACAAAGCTTAAGTCCAAGTGGATCAAGGACCTCCACATCAAACCAGATACACTCAAACTAATAGAAGAAAAAGTAGGGAAGAATCTCGAACACATGGGCACTGGAGAAAATTTCCTGAACAGAACATCAATGGCTTATGCTTTAAAATCAAGAATGGACAAATGGGATCTCATAAAACTGCAAAGCTTCTGTAAGGCAAAGGACATGGTCATTAGGACAAAATGGCAACCAACAGATTGGGAAAAGATTTTTTTCCAATCCTTCAACTGATAGAGGGCTAATATCTGAAATATACTAAGGACTCATGAAGTTAGACTCCAGAGAGCCAAATAACCCTATTAAAAATGGAGTACAGAGCTAAACAAAGAATTCACAGCTGAGGAATATTGAGTGGCCGAGAAGCACCTAAAGAAATGTTCAACATCCTTAGACATCAGGGAAGTGCAAATGAAAACAACCCTGAGATTCCACCTCACACCAGTCACAGTGGCTAAGATCAACAACTCAGGTTATAGCAGATGCTGGAAAGGAAAAAGGAGAAAGAGGAACACTCCTCCATTGTTGGTGGTATGGCAAACTAGTACAACCTCTCTGGAAATCAGTCTGGAGGTTCCTCAGAAAATTGGACTCTACCTGAGGACCCAGCTATACCTCTCCTGGACATATACCCAAAAGATGCTCCAACATATAATAAAAACCCATGCTCCACTATGTTCATAGCAACCTTATTTATAATAGCCAGAAGCTGGAAAGAACCCAGATGCCCTTCAACAGAGGAATGGATACAGAAAAGGTGGTACTTCTACACAATGGAGTACTACTCAGCTATCAAAAACAATGACTTCATGAAATTCATATGCAAATGGATGAACCTAGAAAATAACATCCTGAGTGAGGTAACCCAATCACAGAAAAAGACACATGGTATGCACTCATTGATAAGTGGCTATTAGCCCAAATGCTTGAATTACCCAAGATGCACAGACCTCATGAAACTCAAGAAGGATGACCAAAATGCAGATGCTTCACTCCTTCTTTAAAACGGGAACAAGAATACCCTTGGGAGGGAATAGGGAGGCAAAGTTTAGCGCAGAGACTGAAGGAATGGCCATTCAGAGCCTGCCCCACATGTGGCCCAAACATATACAGCCACCAAACTAGATAAGATGGGTGAAGCTAAGAAGTGCAGGCTGACAGGAACTGGATATAGATCTCTCCTGAGAGACACAGCCAGAACATGTCAAATACAGAGGTGAATGCCAGCAGCAAACCCCTGAACTGAGGAAAGGACCCCCATTGGAGGAATTAGAGAAAGGACTGAAAGAGCTGAAGGGACTTGTGACCCATAAGAACAACCAGAGCTTCCAGGGACTAAACCACTACCCAAAGACTATACATGGACTGACCCTGGGCTCCAACTCCATAAGTAGCAGTGAATAGCCTTGTTGGGGCACCAGAGGAAGGGGAAGCCCTTGGTCCTGCCATGACTGGATGCCCAGTGTAGGGGATTTTTGGGGGTGAGCGGTAATGGGGGGGTGGATGGAGTGGGGAACACCTATATAGAAAAGGAGGGGGAGGTGTTAGGGAGCTGATGGACAGGAAACCAGGAAAGGGAATAGTATTTGCAATGTAAACAAGAAATACAATTTAATAAAACAATTGTTTTAAAAAAACAATTTAATAAAAATGGAAGAAAAAACAGAAATCAAGGGTCAGCAATTTTAAATAGCCAGTCAAAATTTTATACTCAAATATGAAATAGACATAGTTTTGACTTTTAAAATAAAATTATTTGTTGTGAAGAAAAAAAATAACGAACCATCAAGGGCCAGGTATGACATCACATACATTTAATCCCGGCACTTTTGAGGTCAGCTTAGTCTATATCATGCGTGAAGGCCAGTCAGGACATAGTGAGATTCTGACTCACAAAAAGAAGTCATCAAAGTTCTGCAAGTCTGGGATCAATGCCAAGGCCCCGTTTGTATCAAGGAAGTGACTGTCCACGGAACTGCATCCCATCCTGTGTCCACCAAATGTAACGAAGTTATCATCCTAGTGATACTTAGGCGTTTATGTAGAAACATTTCCTCAGAGATTTAGAACATGTATTGTATACTAGAAGGTGATAGAATCTTATTTGTAGTTCCCTAGTAAGATGAGCTCAATTTTTAATAGTGAGTTGAGGCTAAGAGAAAAAATTGTCTAGACACTGACCTTTCTGCTGTACAAATTCTTAGGATCTGTGTAATAAATGAAAAAGCTTGCAGGGTCTACATGGAGCAAAAGAGCACACCTTGGGCTGTACTGGTTTTTTTTTCCTCCAAAGTTGACTGGGCCTGCTAACCACAGCCTTACTAAATGTTGACTGGGCTAACCATGGCATTACTAGGTGTTGACTGGGCTAACCATGGCCTTACTAGGTGTTGACTGAGCATGCTAACCACAGCCTTACTAGGTGTTGACTGGGCTAACCATGGCCTTACTAGGTGTTGACTGGGCATGCTAACCACGGCCTACTAGGTGTTGACTGGGCTAACCATGGCCTTACTAGGTGTTGACTGGGCTAACCATGGCCTTACTAGGTGTTGACTGGGCTAACCATGGCCTTACTAGGTGTTGACTGGGCTAACCATGGCCTTACTAGGTGTTGACTGGGCATGCTAACCACAGCCTTACTAGGTGTTGACTGGGCTAACCATGGCATTACTAGGTGTTGACTGGGCATGCTAACCATGGCATTACTAGGTGTTGACTGGGCTAACCATGGCATTACTAGGTGTTGACTTGGCATGCTAACCATGGCCTTACTAGGTGTTGACTTGGCATACTAGCCATGGCCTTACTAGGTGTTGACTGAGCATGCTAACCATAGCCTTACTAGTGTTTGATACCAGTTAAGGTGTACGTGCCATTGGGCTTCATATTTCTTCCTCTGACTTCCAGACAGTATGGCAACAGATTTATGGACTGTATGGTTGCTGGAAATCAGTTCTCTCTTTCTGAGAGAACTATAAATTCTATAAATTCTATACATTCTCATGCCTGGATTATTCCAGTCTTTATTGAAGGAAGAACAAAAACCAAGACAGACCTTAACCTGGCCTGTCAATCAAGGACCTTGGTAATGTGGCCTGCTTTTCATATCTGCCTTTCATTTTTGCTGTTTTCGTCCTTCCTTTATTTATAAATATTTTGCAAAATCATGGTTGGCGCATACGGTGTATTAGATATGAAAGTGTAACTACTTTATATTGGTTATAGCTCTAGTATGTTCTCCAGGCATTACATATTTTATTGTTTTAACTATGTTTTTAAAGCTTTGTGGGATATCTGTAAACAACAGTGCCCTTTGTAGGCGAGAGAGCTGGGATATTGAGGAAAGTGCAGTGATTTGCTAACTGTATACAACTGGCATCCCTCCTAGGCAGGGCTAACATAGCCTGATGATCTACGACTCTGCTGACAATGTCGGTGTCAAACCAACAGGGCAACTAAGTTTGAGGGTAGACTGGTGGGGTCTGAGTGTGTGCATGGGTAAGTGTTAGCTAGTTTTTAATTAGTTGTGATTAACAAGGTAAACTTCACTGGATTGTAAATCAAAATGTATGGCTATATACACAATTATTATCAAAAATTTCAAAGTGCTACAGATTTATATTACTATAAATTGCAAAAATCTCCAAGTAAGATTATTTAAATAATTGGACATGGATGATATTAGTTACTAGTGGAGTCTTTCCTAAAACTAGAAAGACTTAGCAATTTCCTACATGATGCTGCACATCATAATTCCTGATGATCTATTATCTATGGAAAATGAACACCGCTGAGTGGCTCTTACTGTCTTCTTCATTACTTGCTTTGTTTTAAGTGATCTTAATTTTCTCACTGTGTTGCTGTGTGTTGTGTGCGTTGTCTCTGTGTGTCTCTTGTGAAGTGTCTGAACTCTTTAGGGTTGATGGCAGTGGTAGTGGAGAAGGGGACACGGATTTCTTCCTTCCAGCTGTTCGCATGCATGGTAAGCAGCTACCCTGCGGTCTCTTACTAGGAAGAGCTTCTCATTCCAGAGAGCAATGCTAATCCCTTCCTGTCATCTCCTGTAACTAGATGGTCCTTTGTGTGTTTTAACCCATTAACCATCACAACAGCTTTATGAGGTATGTTCTCTCGATGATGGAGACAGAATCTCATTCTTGCCTGCTTCTAATGGACAACACTCTCCACTACATGGACCTGAAGTAGTTTGCTGACTCTGAATGGATAGAAACTTTGCTTGAATGCCATTAAAATGAATGATTGTTGAAAATACTTTCCATGGGTTTGAATGCCTGGAAAGTGATTGACGGAGCATTGGTATTTTCATGTAAAATCTGTCCCACTTATTTTCTGTACAACAAGAAACAAATTTTTATATGCACAACTTCATCAAATCAAGTGAGAAAAATGAGAAGGAAATGAAGGGAAAATAAGTTCCCAGTTAATTACTGTTAAACAATTCTGAAACAGATTCAGATACAGATCGCTTCAGCTTTTTACCCAGGTTCTTTCTCATGCATGCAGAGACCATTTAGAGTAGCTGCCTTGTGATAGATCACACCATCCAACCCTCAAACGCTCCCTTTCCTAATGTCAGAGTTTGCACGTTGGCCTCAGAGTGCATGCTGCTACTGCTACTCCCGTTGGTTCTAGTGCCCATCAGTACTCTGTGTCATTTCCGTGTGTGACTGTTGCTTTTAGGGTTGTCCATCTTTTTGTCTGTCTGCAGGAATCACTATAAAAGCGCTAGTTAGGAGGACTGAATGCTACTTTAGGCTTTAGCTTTTTTTTTTTTTTTTTTTGCTACAGGCATGGATTGTTTGGGATTTAATCTGATCTATAATATGATGGAAAAGTAGGCTTAGAGGGCACATTGGAAACCCTGACTCTGCATTTGGATCCATTATAGTCCTAGGGACACCACTGTCTTAGAGAGTTTATAGTAGGTTTGCTTGATGCCCTTGAGAGGTAATCAGAGTTGTGGGACACATTCCTCCCAAGCTTTGTGTGGGAGAATGCTCTTTCAGAGAGAAAGGCAAAGGAACACAAGTTCCCCTATTCATCTTCAAGCGTTGCCCAAGCAGAGAGGATCATAGAAGTACAAATATGTGTGGCGACCATTGGACCCACCTTCCTTTCTAAAACAATTTAGAAGGAACTCCATGAATAGAAAGCCTTTACATTTTTTACAATTAGTTATTCTTTGGCTTTTGGGTAGTTTATAAAATAGTGATTAACCTCTTTTTTTCCCATTTGTGGGAACTTGCAGCCAGTCTAGGAGTGGCTTCCCAGATTCTGGTGACCATTGCTGCCTCCGACCATGCTCATGGGGTGTTTGAATTCAGCCCTGAGTCACTCTTCATCAGTGGAACTGAACCAGAGGATGGATACAGTACTGTCGTATTAAATGTGAGTACTTTCAGAGACGCCTCCTAATTGCAAAATGGTGTAGTATATCTGTAGGGCGTGCTTCTTCTTTTGTTTGCTTTTTTTCTGTAAAATGGTGTTAAGAGTGAGTCTAGGTAGGGCAGATTGCTAATTAGTGACTTATTGTTAGTGTGTGGTTGCATTTATATGTAAATTTGCTACTTTGAGGAGCCTTACCTTTTAGAGAATATACTGTGTTATACTTGGATTTCTGGAGGCAAGGCAGACTGGCATCCAAGGAAGAGAACTGTTCTTTAATTAGAAAAACAAAGGGCCGTGGAAACATGGATGTGAGACATGGGGTCATGAGGATTTCCGGGAAGGAAAAGGGGAACTTTGGGGATGAAGAGTCTGTCTTTATGTTTGTTTCTGTGCACTGTGGAGTGTGAGACACCAGTGGATATGGTGCCGGGATCTCCTTATCCAAAGCTTCATCAGTCAGCTCAACTTTCCAGTCCGGAGCTTCTCAGTCAACTGAGGGTCGCAGGTCATTACCCTTCATGTTGGACTTTGGCTAGAATTCTGTTTCAAGTTTCTGCATTAGTTCTCATAACCATGGTGAAAGACCCTCAGATTGAGGAGACTCTTGCTCCAATCCTGAGAATACCCACCACCCCACAAACACTCGGGACTCAGTCTTGATGTAAAAACAAGAGGTTTACTTTGGGATACCAATGCATTGGGGCTCGACACGATCCTCATGCAGGAGGGATGTGAAGAGCCTCGAACAGCAGAAATACAGCTTAAATAGTCAGTTAAGGTTACACAGCTTCATTAGCTCAGCTATTTCTCTGCCAAGGATAACTGACTAGGCAGATTTTTTTGTCCTGGAGTTCCTGGGACAAGGCTGTAACGATATCAATGCAGCCATTTCAGTCCGTCTGACTTGATATATGTTTTCCCATCCTGGGATCCCCAAGACAAGGACCAAGGATATCTGACTTGGCAGATGTTTCTCTCCTGGAGTTCCCAGGACAAGGCTATAGCTATGTCAGCACAGCTATGTCAGTACCAAGGACATCTAACTTGATATAGGCTTTCCCGTCCTGGGGCACAATCTATAGTGGTCAGTCAGCTTCCTGGGGATGTTTCCTGCCTTGTAATTGCCCTGCAGTAAATACGATCTATACCATCTGTTCTTATGGTTGGGCAGCTTCCTAGAGAGTGGATGGGAATGTGATTTCTGTACTTTCTGGTCTATTGTCAACGTCTAGGGGCTAAGCAAGGGCCAGCTTAAAAGATTCTCATTCTTAAGAAATGGCTGCACTAATATCAAAGGGGGATCTTTCAATGGCAACAAACACTTTAAAATCTCAGTGGCTTTTTAGAGCAAAGAAACATTGCCTGGGGAGAGTGGCTAGTGAATTCAATGATTTAGCAAGTAAGGGGCCTTCCCATGAAGCCCGCCCGACAGCTTGAGTTCAATCTGTGAACCGACATGGTGGAAACAGAACTGACTCCTCTACACTCTACTATGGCACACCCCCAAACCAGCAAACAAATGAAAATGTGTGGAAGTTATTTTTAAACAATTTGTTCTTTAAAAATTAGGTTCATGGTGCATAGCCACCCTGAGGTAGCAAAGGACTCTGGTTCATCGATTGCTTCAGGAAGCAAATATTGCTTATCTTGTAGAAGTGTGGTTGGGAGATGTGAGTGCTGAGGGGGAAGGGATTTATGAATACCTGTAAGTGAACTGCGTGCCCCTACGGCCCTGTGCCACTTCACCTAGAGGAAAAGGAAATCCCAAAGATTTGTGAGTAGTAGAAGTAGTATTAATACTATGCAGGCGTGTGTGCCCGTCCTGCTGAGTTCTAGCACAGACCTAGAAGGTTCTTACCGATAGATGACTCCATCAGTTCTCTCGTTTCCATGTAGCGATGAGGAAAGCTGAGGCCGGATCATGCTTCTGCACTCATGTGACAGACTTCATTTTGTCCCTTTGAGATCATTGAGTAATCTGCTGTGGAGTTCATTGAATAATTACTTAGGACTAAAAATCCTGAGAAAGGATGATCCTTTAATAAAATTATTGCCTCATTTTACTTTGAGTTGAAGACAATATTTATACATAATAAATTATTATTAGGACTATTATTAGGATTTCTTTAGAACACATTTAACCTTTTGTTCTTAATATATGAAAGCATTTCTTCTAATTGTACTTTGTTGTACTTTGGGTCAATTGTACTGAAAATAACTTTTCTTTGGAAAATGTTCTTGGTCTGTTCTTTACAGTGGAAACACATCACGTAAGTATAAAGAGTATCTTTTGCGTGTGCATAAGGACAGTAACTCACATCCTGTGGTTACTGAGTATTTTATAGATAGATAGTCTGTGGCTTTCCACCCACTGTCACCTTTTATATGCCATCAAGTCAGGGGTAGGATGTGTACAGCCTCTCCCTCCAATAGTTTTATAGTCTTGAAAACTTAAAAAATTAAAAGACAACTTAGAATTTGGCCTGGCACTATCATTGTGCACTTAAATTCTTAAGTCGGTGTGCCAGTTTCTCTCTCTACATCTGAACTCTTTCACAGGTTACACGGGCTCAGGGAGCTCTGTCTCCGGTGACTTTGCTTTGGAAGGTGGACTCGGACCCAGATGGGGATCTCGCTGTCACCTCTGGCAACATCACGTTTGAGGTTGGGCAGAGGCTTGCCCACATCACTGTGGAGATCCTGGCGGACGAAGAGCCGGAGCTAGACAAGACATGCACCGTGTCCATCCTCAACGTGTCCAGTGGCTCCTTGGGAGTTCTTACCAGTGCCACGTTGACAATATTGGCTAGTGATGATCCCCATGGGGTGTTCATTTTTCCTAACAAAACTAGACCTATTAGTGTTGAAGAAGCAACCCAGAACGTCACGTTATCGATAATAAGGTTGAAAGGCCTGATGGGAGAAGTTGCAGTCTCATACGCCACCATAGATGATATGGAAAAACCACCATATTTCCCACCTAATTTAGCAAGAGCAACTCAAGGAGGAGATTACGTATCAGCATCCGGATTGGCTCTTTTCAGAGCAAATCAGACTGAGGCAATGATCACTATTTCAATCCTGGATGACGATGAACCAGAACGGTCAGAATCTGTGTTCATTGAACTTTTCAATTCTTCTTTAGTAGACAAAGTACAGAATCGCCCAAGTAAGTATCTATTAATGTGTTGTGAAAGTTAGAGATAAGACTATGGAAACGAAAACCCAAAGTTTTTTTATGTAAAAAAAAAAATCCATAAGGAAGGTAAGATTAAGGGTAAGTAAAACTACCTTTATACGATTTTCTTTATTTATTTTATGTGCTCATGTGTGCCTGACCGCATGCATACCAAATGTGTGCGGGTACCTGAGGAAGCCAGAAGAGTGCGTCATGTCTCCTGGAACTTAACTTACAGCTGCGTTGAGCCGCACACTTGGACCTGTCTTCGGGTCTCTGCAAGAGCAAACGTTCTCAATTACTGAGCCATCTCCTTAGCTCCAAGAATCTCTGAAAGCAATGCTTCCTAAATGATTTTCTTTCAGACAACCGGAAAGCAGGCATAGATTTTTCCCTTGGGAATCATATATTAAAAAGCACTCATGCCCCCAAAGTGAATTTTAAAAACTTCTGTGTAATGATTATATGGCTGACCCCAGTGCTGTTTTGCTTCAAACTATTCTGCCGACATTGTAAAGAGCTCCTAAGTTTTCTCGTGGCAGCACTGTGAGTGACTCCATTTTGGTACACTTCTAACAGATGTTCTAATCAACAGATGTGTGTAAGGGAAGAGATAGGGCTGTGCAACTGTAAACAATGAGCATTGGTGGAATTACGGGCTAGGATGCGAGGCTCGAAGGTCCACATTCTATAATATACTGCTGTATGGATTAAGGTCTCTCCTCAGCAAGTTTGCTCGCCTTCCCTGGGTGAAGACCATGAAGTGACAACAGCCACACTAATTATAGCTGAGGACAATAAAGGCGGTTTATGGTTGCTGACGTGAAGCCTTCAGGTTAATGGTTTCTTATGAAACATTCCTACTCTTCTATAAAGATAGATTCAGGATCAGTTCTGACAGCCAAGAAGTTGAAATGGAACTCAACAGTTAGTCTTTTAAAGTAAGAATTATAAAGATCGCACTGTTATTCCACCAGTTTGCAACTTGCTGAGATAGAAATAAACACCAAATGGAAGACCTCACACGACAGTGGCGTGGATCTGCCCATGCCGAAGTCGGGTAACCTCCTTCCAGTGTATCATAAGTTGGTGGGCGTAATCTTCCAAAGCTCCCTTTTCCTGATATAATTAGAGAATGGTAGAAGTGTAAATATTTTTTATTTCTAATGTGGAGATATTAGGGGATTACATGTGGTACTAGATGTAAAAGCAATACAGCATCTGTTTTGCGGGGAGCATACAGTGTCAGCAGTTATCAGTAGGACGGCATGTGGGGAGAACCTTCGTGCTGTTGGGATGGAGGAGTAGTCAGCCTGCCATCTATAGAGCAATGCAGAACAGCTGTTATGCAGGTAAAGGTGCACAGCCAAGAAGAGTGCAGGGGAGGAGAGGGAGAGACAGACCCAGACTGTAAGAGACAAAAACGAGTGTGTAAAGTCTGGTAAGCCTTAACTTTGAATGTAGCCACCAAGGTTTATGATTGGTAGAGGCATGAGAAGACTTCAGAGGAGGGCGCCCACCTGTGGATTACTGCAGGCATTACACGTGGCTTGCTGAGGTCTGCACATTTGAAGGTGGGGGGAGTATGAATTTTTATAGTTTCTTGGTTATGTGTCACGGACACTAATATCACAGGTTATTTCACTAGTTTCTTTGTGGCATTAAGTCCTTACTGTAGAAATGCGTATGTGTCCGTGTGTATATATATTAATTATATACAAATGTAACAAATTTCTGTCAATTTGACACAAGCTACAGTCATCTGAGAGAAGCTCTGTTGAGAAGATGCCTCTGTAAAATCAGGGTGTAAGGCATTTTCTTAATTAGTGACAGATGGGGGATAGCCCAGCCCATTGTAGGTGATGCGATCCTGGGTTCTCTAAGAAAGCCCCGAGGTGCAAGGCAGTAAGCAGCACCCCTCCATGGCTTCTGCATCAGCCCTGACTCAAGGTGCTCACCTGCTTTGAGTTCCTGCCTTGGCTTCCCCTAAATGGACTATGCCTAGGGGTGTGTTAGCCAAATAAAGTTCCACAAGTTGCTTTTGGTCATGGTGTTTCATCACGGCAATTGTCATCCGAACCAACACATATATTCAATACAAATATGTCATCAGATGAATAGAAAAACAAGACGTGTGCATATTATTATCTGCATAAAGGTAATATGAATTGAATAAGAAATGAAATTGTGTTTGCGACAAAATAGATGAAACAGGGGGGCATATCATCAGTGACATAAGCAGTGCACGAAAAAATAGTTTCGTGCTGGAATTCTGTCACAGCAGTGATCTAATTATAATAGTGTAACTCTGTAGGCTCTTAGTATCCGATTAATGCTACACAACTTGATGGCTAATTACACTTGGATCAGCAGTTTCTCTAATGCTTATTAAGACATACTTACAGTGTAACTGTTCCCTTGATAATGTTTTTAATTTCTAGAATATATGTTAAAAGATGGTGGAGATTTCCTATTTACTTTACTTTTGTATTTCCAATGCTTAAATTAGGAAGGACAGGTGAACATATTTAAACATAGATAGGGAGAGACCGAGAAGTCCACTGGATTCTTGACGGCTGTTAGCCGGACCTCAGAAGTCCATTGTGTTATTCTTCTTAATGTCTTTCAGTCCCACATTCTCCACGCCTTGGGCCTAAGGTGGAGACCGTGGCCCATCTCATTATCGTTGCCAACGACGATGCGTTTGGAACGGTGCAGCTGTCTGCACCGGCTGTTCGTGTAGCCGAAAATCATGTTGGCCCCATCATCAATGTGACTCGGACGGGAGGAGCATTTGCAGATGTTTCTGTCAAGTTTAAAGCTGTGCCAGGAACTGCAGCCACGGGTAAGAAAATCCTGGAGAGGAGCGGTGGCGCTGTGAGCTCGTTCATCCTTTAGGCTCTATAAGGGACATCCATCCCCCTCCCTCCCTAAGGTGGTCTGCAGTTGCTGCATTTCACCCAGCTTCGTGAGGAGGTCGCTCCAGCTATGTCGACAGGGATGCTTGCTTGTGGCATCTGGACGACTGTATAGCTTGTCTTCTCACTGACATTACAATTCTTTCACCTCACTTTTTATGAGTGTTTATCCATGAATCTCCCTGAGGAATGTTATTATCTTTCCGTGCATGTGAGGGAATGAACATGAAAGCAGGAAGATGTCCGTTATCAAACACACATGTCTTTAGTTTGAGAAATAAGGCTTCTTTTTTCAAATGAGTGTATCTAAACATCCTTCAAAAATATTTCTCCAAGTGTGGGGCAGCACTTCCCTGGTGTGTGGGGTGCTAATTCTGAAGCAACATTTGTCCCTTTCAGGTGAGGATTATAGTATAGCGTCATCGGACGTGGTCTTGCTGGAAGGGGAAACCACTAAAGCTGTGCCGATATATATCATCGACGACATCTACCCTGAGCTGGAAGAGGCCTTTCTTGTGCAACTGCTGAATGAAACGACAGGCGGAGCCTCGCTGGGGCCTCTAAGAGAGGCCGTCATTACCATAGACGCTTCTGATGACCCTTTCGGACTGTTTGGTAACCAGACTAATTTCTTTTTCCCTTTTATTTAGTCTGTAAGTCATGGAATCTTTATTTAAGATTGAGTTGACCAAGACAGTCTTGTTGGTTAGTGTTGGTTTTGTTTTTTAGTTTTGTTTTGTTTTTGAGGTATTACTACGTATACATAAGATTCCTGGCATAGGTTAATGGTTACCCAGGAAATGAGAAATCACATTTTTTTAACAGAGATACTCAAAACCTGTTTGCTTTTGTGTCAATACTGGCTCCTATATATGTTCTATAAATTCTTTGAGTTTTGGGAGACAGTGTCATGGTAACTGTGACAACTGGGCTACCCTGAAACTCGACACTGTCTTAGCCTCTTCAGTACCAGATGATAAACATGGACTGACTATATGCCTGGTTTTTACTTTAACATAATTCTTTTAAATGGTTAATTAACAAAATTTCCACTCACAATTGGGTTTTTAAACCTTCTGCATATTGTCAGCCGGGAAGCAAAGTAGCAACTACCTTTGTAGTCCAGGCTGGCCCTGCAGTGGCTGCAGCACTGCAGGACACAAACCTGTCCCCCGTAGGCATCCATGATCTGCTTTTGTCACAATTAAAAATTGCAGGCAGTCTTGCCCAGCTTACCTCACAGCTACTGCTTACGGTTCTTAGCAGGAGAATCCTTTGTCTCAGAGGCCCCAGCTTGGTCTTGGTTTGTCAGAGTTTCACCTTGTGTCTAAAAACACCTGTTCTGTCTACCCTTCAGGTTTTCAGAATACTAAATTTATTGTAGAGGAACCTGAGTTTAACTCAGTTTGGGTAAACATGCCAATAATTCGAAATTCTGGGACACTCGGCAATGTTACTGTTGAGTGGGTTGCCACCATTAATGGACAGCTTGCTACTGGCGACCTGCGAGTTGTCTCAGGTAATGTGACCTTTGCCCCTGGGGAAACCATTCAAACCTTGTTGTTAGAGGTCCTGGCTGACGACGTTCCGGAGATCGAAGAGGTGAGAGGACTGACGTCTAGAATGACGTTGTACATTGTGCCTTGTCTCGTAGAGTGACTATGTTGCTGAGAGAATGGCGAGTGCATGCTGTCTGCAGGGGTTCCCCAGAATGGCAGTCTGAAGACTGTTTTACAATACACAGAAAGAGGAACAGTTTTCCTAGAATGCATGGTGCACAGGCCACCTGGCCAGTTTAAGACGGTTTTCGTGTGTGTGTTTATAGCGTGTTTTAGAACACTTCTGCTAAGTGACTGTATGCACGTATGTATGCATGTATATCATAATGATGCAACGTTTGTTTCATATCATTTTGGCTTGTGTCTCTGTCCCCTTCGGAGTGTGGGCTGGGTGTAGGTTGTGATTCTCCACAGACTCGAGCTCCCATTCTTCCACTATTGTAACAAGCATACCAGGTCCACCTTCCCGGCATTTCTCGTGGTGGAAATGCACTAGGGAAGTTGGCTAATTACTAAAATTACTAAAAGTAATGTTATTTTGTGAAATTCAAGTATTAATGTCTAGATCTCATATTCCTTTAATAACAATTTTGTTTAACTGCTTATGAAGTCTATAACACTTTTATTATTGCTAATTGTGCCCTCGTTCATTTTAAAAATATGAACCATGCATTAGTACGTTTAGTACATGTAATACATTTTCTTCTTTCTAAACTTAGATGACATTATGCAACTATTCTTTAAACTTTTGTTGACAATTTCAAGTTAAGATAGTATGGGTGAGACCCAGAACAGATTCACTCACCACTGAGAGGGATATGTAATATTCCCCTAAGTAAGAAAAGCTTTGGTTACGAAAGTCATACTATTACAATGATTAACACAAGTTTATGTCTTTAATTTAAATTCAAAATGTACTTACTTTGATTAGTTTTATATTTACTTAAAATTTTAATATTTAATTATTAAAATTATCTTACTTTAAATTAAAAATTTTAATTAAAAATAAAATTTAAATTAAAAAAACTGATTTTTATGACTAAGTACTAAGCGATATGAACAGCTTATGTTTCTTATGCACTATTTATGTATTAAAAGTTAATTGTGTATTATTTTGTTATACGTTAACTTCTGAGTGTAATGGGCAGTTTCTTCGGGCTCATTTGCATTTCATCATAATTTGTTATTATGTGGATGTGCTTGGTATTTTCCTGTTCTATCTCAGAACTGGGACTCCATTAAGGAAGTTTTCACTATGTTTTTAGGTCATCCAGGTGCAACTAGCTGCTGCCTCTGGCGGAGGTACGATCGGGTTAGATCGCGTGGCACACATTGTAATTGCCGCCAACGATAACCCTTACGGTTCAGTAGCCTTTGCTCAGTCCATTTATCGTGTGCAAGAACCCCTGCAGAGACGTTCCTCTGCGAACATAACTGTCAGGAGGAGGTACGCGCTCTGCTTGCTGCGTCTGTAGGAGTGTGGGTTGGGGAGGTGTCCTCCTCTAACCTAATAATGTAGAGTCGTATGTTGTTAACCTCATAACTTACCCCATAGCTTGATCTAACACGTTAGCTTTTATGTGTTGATAGAAAGACTTAGTCATGTTTATTAGTTAGTGAAATTAGGATGGCCTTTTACACCATTGTGCTTTTGAGCTACCAAAATCTATTGGTTTCCTATGTAATATGTTCTAATTAGAGTTTGAATATTGTTTCCTTTTAAACTCGGATGTACGAAGGGTGGACTTTTAGGTTCTGTCTTCCTTGCATTTCTTTTGTAGGGAACATGCTGTCCACTGGCCTCCCTCAGAAACAGAACAGAGAGGGTTGAGGGACCTGTAGCAAAATAGTCACGTTTCTATAAATGTATTCATTTTGCTGTCATTGTTATTTTTTGTGAAATCTAATAGTTAAAGTTCCGTAATTAGGTCTGGGAACTCTGAAACGGATACAACTTGCCTACCTTGCAAAATATTTTCATAGCACGAGTAAAAGTGAGCCTTACTGGTTGAAAACTAGGCAGCATAATTAACACCAGAAAATAAAATGTTGAAAGACAAACCCTATTAAGAAATAAGCTTGTACTACTTGGGTTAAACTGGTGTTTGAAATATTACTAACAACGCTTCTCAACGCCACAGTGGGCATTGTCTGTCCTCTGTGTGCAGCTCCCACATTAGTCTGAGTGCTTCACCTGCTTTTCCTCTGTCCCTGCACATTTCAGCGGAGGACACTATGGTCGCCTGCTGTTGTTCTACAGCACCTCTGATATTGATGTAGTGGCTCTTGCAGTTGAGGAAGGTGAAGAAGATGTGTTATCCTACTATGAATCACCGACGCAAGGGATGCCCGACCCGCTCTGGAGAACGTGGGTGAATGTGTCTGCAGTGGAGGAGACACAGTATACCTGTGCCACTTTGTGTCTCAGAGAACATGCCTGCTCTGCCTTCTCAGTTGTCAGTGGTGCCGACGGACCTCAGTGTTTCTGGATGACCTCATGGGTCAGCTTAACGGCGAACAGCTCAGACTTCCAGACCTACAGGAAGAACGTGACGAAGGTGGCCTCTCTCTTTAGTGGCCAGGCTGTTGCCGGCAGTGACTATGAGCCTGTGACAAGACAGTGGGCCCTGATGCCGGAAGGCGATGAGTTTGCAAACCTCACGGTTTCTTTACTTCCTGATGATGTTCCCGAGATGGACGAATGTTTCCTAATTTCTCTCCTTGAAGTTCACCTCGTGAACATCACAGACAGTTTTAAAAACCAGCCAACCATAGGACATCCGAATACTTCCACGGTGGTCATAGGACTGAATGGCGATGCCTTCGGAGTATTCGTTATGTACAGTGTTAGCCCCAATACCTCGGAAGATGGCTTATGTGTACAAGTGCAGGAACAGCCACAGACCTCGGTGGAACTGGTTATCCACAGGACAGGAGGCAGCCTGGGGCAGGTGACGGTCGAATGGCGTGTTGCTGGTGGAACAGCTACTGAAGGTTTAGATTTCATAGGTGCCGGAGACATTCTTACTTTTGCAGAAGGTAAGTCCTGGTATAGATGGGTTTCAGCACTTCTTGCTAAAGTTCTGAGTCAATATCATGCCCATGTTCCTGCCCATTCTTATTTATTTAGAGACGCAGTGTGGTTTTGGAAGCAATAGTGATTCAGCTTATAAATGGTTATCCTAATAGACGCAGGCTCGCATGACCTGTATGTGTGTGTTTTTAGTTTGTTTTTAAAGGAGACATTTAGGGAACATGTAAATTTTATGCCTTTGTGCATGGTGCATGGCATTCATATGTCAGAAGCAACCACAAGACAGGTTCTTATTTTATAAGGAAAGTTACAGGAATGAGCTATGGACACACAAACAGATGTGTTGAAGAAGCAATGCTACACGAGAATATAACATTTTCAGATGTACCAGATAAAGCAGCGTAGAACATCAGTGAAAATTTTTAAATAAAAACCACCTGAAGTTTGAGAGTTGTATTTATTTTAAGGTGATCTTTGCCGTCGATTATTTTGCTGTGGTACTATTCTTAAACTTGTAAAAGAGTGCACAGAATTTCTCATAAGTGACGTCTGAAACGCAGCCAGGAGAGTCTAATGAAGATTGTCTTCACATACTCAATCTTAGTACTAGTTGGGTATGATATTTAAAATTGGGGAAGTTCATAGTTTAGTTTGGTATAGAAATGGTAATTTTAATCAGAATATTTTTAAATCCTGAATTGAACAATTACAAAAACTCACAGTTAATTTTTTTTGCTCCTGATTGAAAAAGTTACACATATTTATAAGAAACTCAGAATATAAACTGGATAAAAAATTTTTAATTATTAGCAATTCTGTGTCTCGGAGAAGTTCACTCTCTGTTTATATTTTAATGCGCATACATTTTTGAAACTAGTAACTATATATGTAACAGACTTTGAAGATATCTAGTAAACATTGTGTTTGAGAATAAAAATTTTAAATGTCTTAAAGTTGGCTGGAAATGCAGTTTAGTCAATACAATGCTTGTCTAGCATTCACAAAGCCCTGGATACAAACCCTAGCACCATGTAAACTGAGGTGGTAATATTTGCGTCTGATCCTGGCACTCAGCTGTTGGAACCACAGGGGTAGGAGTTTACCATCATCCTCAACTGCATGCCAAGTTTGAGGCAGTGCTGAGCTCCATTAGACAGACTATCTCAGAAAGAGAAAATGAAATGAAATGCTAGAAAACATTTCTGCGCGGGGAGGTGGAAAGGAAGCTGGTTCCTGAGCGGATAATGGCAGGTGGTAGACTGGAGATTGGTGACATTTCCTGTTTGAAGTGAGTAACAAAAGTGTAACAAGATAGGGGAGAAGGTTATAAAACAGGAGATAAAAGTTATAGATAAATTTCTCATGGCTTAGATAAGCATAAAGGACCAATTATAGAAAGCACCTGCATTATACACGTTATTAGATTGAATTCTAACTTTAGCTTCACACAAAATGGACTTGATTTTGTAGCTAACTTAGATTACTAGATAACATGCAGTTTCAAATCAAGGTTCTTGGTTCAATGCCCAGAAGCATAAGGAGGGAGAAAATAGAACCATGTTGTATTGAGGATGGCAATGCTGTGGGATCCCTCATTTTCATCCTCCTTTTACAACATGGAAGGGAACTAGACAGGGTTCCCCACGGGTGAACCTCAGAGGGAGGGCATTTTGTGGGGTGTTCCCCAGCGCTTTCTTTGTTAAAGGAGCACTGTGTCAGATACTGCCCCTCTTCCCCTCCTGCGGTCTTCTGCTGTCTCCTTTGTTCCTTGCAACACATCCTGGAAACTGGTCTATGATGCTGCCACCTCAGCCATCTATCTCCCCAAAGCAATTGTCCTCATGAGGCTGTCTCAGCTAGAGCTTGTTGTCCCTCTGTGCCACTTTACTACCGTCCCATGGGTGCCGGTGACCTGTGAGGGAGATGTAGGGATAGCCAAGACTATTCACAGTAATGCCATACCAGGAATGAGATTATACTTCCTTGGAAAGTAGGAAACTACTTGTAAACATGACTTTAGCACTCTTTCCCAGGTCACGATCATTTTTGACAGAGACCAGGGAGTAGACCATGATTCTCTGGAATAGTTGTCCCCACTGACGTTCTACTATTCAATGTCCTCTCTGTAATATGCCCGCACTGAGATTTTTTACAGCACTTTGGATTTCAGAAAACGGCTAAGAGGCACAGTTTGGTGCGATGGTTACACTGTTGATCACAGCACTGAACTCTTACACTTGACACAGTTTTACTTATCTTTTAAAATTAAAGGTTACTTTGGCCTTTCAGGTTGGTATTTCACGGATTCAGCTTTAATTCTTTCAACTTTTTCAAGGTGAAACCAAAAAGACAGCCATTCTAACCATTTTGGATGATTCTGAACCAGAGGACGAGGAAAGCATCTTCGTCCGTCTGGTGGCCACGGAGGGTGGAAGCAGAATCCTGCCCAGCTCTGACACAGTTACAGTCAACATCTTGGCAAACGACAATGTGGCAGGAATTGTCAGTTTTCAGACAGCTTCGAGATCTGTCATAGGCCACGAAGGTGGGTGCCACTTACTATTGAACACATTCTTTCTTGTTTCCACAGATGTGATTCTTTGTCTCATGTTCTGAAGCCTCTGTTTTTTATTTTCTTTTCTCGTTGAGCTGCTGTTTTCATCTGTGTAGCACTTTGCTTAGAAGAGGGCCGGGCCACCAGTATGCACTGTCTAACCACATGTGTGAGCCTCACAGGTACTGTGATCGAGCTCACATATAACGTTCCCACTGCTAGAGTTGCTGGATGCCTCCATGCTAGAATGCTTGGGTTTCTCCTCTGCTAAATCACGACACAGTCCATACTTCACTGTTGTTGTAAAAAAAATAAATAAATAAATAAAAAAGTATGGTTGTCTTTTACCCCACTAGGTCTGGCACCGCGGTGCCCCTAGATATCTGCTAGATATCTTGGCGGGAACACATCCCAACTCTGCGGTGGACCAGTGTCTCCAGCCGCCGCACACTTAACTACACTCAAACCGTCACATAAAAGAACACACAACACAATAATCTTTAACCCAATTGGTAAGATATAATTGCTGCACCTAAACATACAAAGCCCAGTACCATCCATCCCTTAGGAGCATTAATAACAACCTGTAAATACACAGAGTGGAATCTTAATGTCAGCGTCCATTGTCCTGCCATGGCTTCTCTCTCTCTCTCTCTCTCTCTCTCTCTCTCTCTCTCTCTCTCTCCCCTCTCTCCCTCCCTTCCCTCCCCCCCCCCCTCCCCCTCCCCCCCTCCCCTCCCTCCCCCCTCCCCTCTCCTCTCTCCTCCCTCTCCTCTCCTTTCTGTTCCAGTCTCCTCCTCTTCCTTCAAACTTCTCTCCTGCCCATCCTTCCTTCTCCTCCAATGACAGGCCTCCTTCTGTCCTGTACCTGCCCCTCACCTGTACTTTACAAATTCAGTGGGGAGAAGGTTCTGGTGAAGTCACCTGATTCCTGAGTAAGTGAGTAGGCAGCTGTTGGGGCAGTGGAATTAGCATCAAAATACAGATAACTCCAGGGCAAACCACAACACCTCACAGAGGTCTTTGGGAAGTGAGCTGTGAATTTGAAGTGCATAATATAGGTTTTGGCCAGAGTAGTATGCACATTTTGGTACCTATTTTTATTGAACAGTAAAATATTGAATGTCAGGGAAAATATTCATAATCGGTGGATATTTTAGCCCCAGCTTTGTAGTTTACTATGTTTTATGAATAGTGTGCTGTGCTAGAAAGCCTGTGACAGTGTTTGTTTTAAACACTACAGTTTCCCTGCATCTTGAGTATTCTGTCTTAGGAACAGTCTACTTTTTGTTTGATTCAAATATTACAGTGACAGTAATTACCTTTGAAAAAATGTTTTGAAATTAATGAAACATTACAGAATGTCCTTCACCACATAGTTTGAATCCTATTTTTAAATATTTAAAAACAATTCTAATCTAAGGACTTAGGAGATGAAAATAATATGGCTCCTATACATGGTTCTCTTGAGAGGAAAGCATAAAGCTCACACACACACACACACACACACACACACACACACACACACACACGTTAAACGACGTGACAAAGCCAAGGACCTAGTTAGCGGCTGTGCTGGAAACCTAATGAATGTTAGTTAGAGCGCATCTTCTGTCTCCTTACTGCATTCCCACTTGCAAGTTTGCTGAACTTATCTAAACACGTGAGCCCTTCACCGACGCTCTTTGCTTTTGTTAATGGTGTAGACTTTCATCTTGTCAGCTTAATAATGAACAAGAGTAACTGATAAATGGTCATAAGCATACAGGAAAGACAAATCGCTGGCAAAGTTGATTTGGAGTGTAAATTAAAACACCATCACAGGAGTCCTTAGGAATGCTGACAAGCTTACGGAGTGTTACCTGCGTGCTGGGTCCACGCCCATCCTTTCCGTGTTTCAGCAGCAGCTCTGTGCGATGCTTACTGTGGGATCTCACACACGCGGAAGTAGAGACTGCATTTGAGGTCAGCAGTGGAACTTCACCTCCACAGTGCCGGAGGCCAGAGCCTATGTGATGGGCAAGTTCCATGGCAGAGACTGTTTTGTATCCACTGCAGAACCTGACAGTGTAGGAAACGGTAAACACTTGAAGTAGTTTAAATGCAGGATTAATGAGTCTGATTAGTGCTGCCTATATGAAGGATTTGAAGGAAGGAAATCAGAAGGAGAACCTTGCTCTATCTCTAGAAATGGAAGCTGGATTTTCTTGGATGTTTTGGACTGACAAGAAAAGCGAATTGTCAGGATTGGAGCAGCAGGCTAAGGTGCTAGAAAGAAAGATTTTGTGTTTTATAAAACAAAATCCATGCTGCTATATATAAGTTGCAACCTACAGATATGTGATTTTCGGGTATTTGCAAGCATTTTTATGCATACGTCGTGTAAAATCACATTGCTTCCTAGTGTAAAGAGTTTGTGTCCTTGGGGGAAAGGAAGGAAAGAGTTAACTGATCCTGACTAGTTTTGACTGTGACTGTAAAGTTACAGAACCCCTATGTGTGTTCTGGTGCATGCTTTGGAGTGTTCCAACTTCTGCTGCTTCTTCCTGACGAGTCTTTTGTACTGCTTTTCTACCCACAGCAAGTATTTGGAAGTAGGGCCTCTGTGCTAATGAATGGCAAGCATGTGTGTTCACATGCTAGAAAATTCACAGCACAACACAGAGCTGTCATGTGCTGGGAACAGGACCCAGAACGGAGGCATGCTTGAGTTTGGATTTTGCTGACTTTGAACACGAAGTTCATTCCCATTAAGTGCTTGTTCCTTGTATTCTCTCTCTTTTGCAGGAGAAATGTTGCAGTTCCATGTGGTAAGAACACCCCCAGGTCGAGGAAATGTCACTGTCAACTGGAAAGTTATTGGACAAAATCTAGAAGTCAATTTTGCTAACTCTACGGGACAACTCTTCTTCTCTGAGGTAGCACTCTGAGGAAAAGCTTTGCCATACATTTTCCAAAGACAGTGCAGCACAGTGAGGAAGACAGGGTAGAAAGTGAACGCCACCACATCGTATTGATCATTGTTCTTTTCACTTTACACCTACCTGACTTGTGCTCTTCATTGGTGTATTTAACTTTTGTGTTCTTTTCACTTGCTTTGATGTTGGGCCACAGCCCAGCCGCTGTCACCTCCTGTACTGGGTTGAACATCCAATAACTGCAACCCCTCACCATTAGTGTCTTCTCTTCACATTTTTCTCTATCACTTGAACAGAGGAGTCTTTGTGTGATTGCTTTCTCATATACACCAGTCACTGTTTAAGATTTAAATTGATTGGCTCAGCAGCCAAAATGTCGAGTTGGTACTTTAAACCTGGTTTGTTTTTTATCGTATATCTTTTAATTTGCATTTCAAATGTTATGCTCTTTCCCCCACCCAACCACCCACCCCTTCCCATCTCCCAACTCTGACATTTCCCTACACTGGGGTGGGGGGCGGTCCAGCTTTGGCAGGACCAAGGACTTCTCCTTCCTTTGGTGCCCAACAAGGCCATCCTCTCCTGCAGCTAGAGTCATGAGTACTATGTGGATGGTGGTTTGGTCCCTGGGAAATTTGGTTGGTTAGTATTATTCTTATGAGGTTATAAACCACTTCAGATCCTTTAGTCCTTTCTCTAACTCCTCCAATGGAGACCCCGTTCTCATTTCAATGGTTGGCTGCTAGCATTCGCCTCTGTATTTGTCATTCTCTGGCAGAGCCTCTTAGGAGACAGCTATATCATGCTTCTGTCAGCATGCACTTCTTTGCTTCATCAATATTGTCTAGGTTTGGTGGCTGTATGTATATGTGCTGCATCCCCATATACTCTGAATGGCTATTCTTTCATTCTGTGCTCCAAACTTTGTCTCCATATTCCCTCCTATGAATATTTTTGTTCCCCCTTTTAAGAAGGACTGAAGCATCTGGACTTTGGTCATCCTTCTTCTTGAGCTTCATGTGGTCTATGAATTGTACCTTGGGTAATTGGAGCTTTTGGGCTAACATCCACTTATCAATGAGTGCATACCATGTGGGTTTTTTTTTGTTTGTTTTTTTTTTTTTGGTTTTTTTTGTGATTGGGTTACCTCACTCAGGATGATATTTTCTAGTTCCATTCATTTGTCTATGAATTTCATGAAGTCATTGTTTTTGATAGCTGAGTAGTACTCCATTGTGTAGATGTACCACATTTTCTGTATCCATTCCGCTATTGAAGGGCATCTGGGTTCTTTCCAGCTTTTGACTATTATAAATAAGGTTACTATGAATGTAGTGGAGCATGTATCTTTGTTATATGTTGGGACATCTTTTGGGTATATGCCCAGGAGAGGTATAGCTGGGCCCTCAGGTAGTTCAATGTCCAATTTTCTGGGGAACCTCCAGACTGATTTCCAGAATGGTTGTACCAGTTTGCAATCCCACCAACAATGGAGGAGTGTTCCTCTTTCTCCACATCCTTGCCAGCATCTGTTGTCACCTGAGTTTTTGATCTTAGCCATTCTGACTGGTGTGAGGTAGAATCTCAGGGTTGTTTAGATTTGCATTTCCCTGATGACTAAGGATAGTGAATATTTCTTTAGGTGCTTCTCAGCCATTTGATATTCCTCAGCTGTGAATTCTTTGTTTAACTCTGTACCCCATTTTTAATAGGGTTATTTGAGTCTCTGGAGTCTAACTTCTTGATTTCTTTGTATATTGGATATTAGCCCTGTATCAGATGTAGGATTGGTAAAGATCTTTTCCCAATCTATTGGTTGCCGTTTTGTCCTAATGATGGTATCCTTTGCCTTACAGAAGCTTTACAGTTTTAGGAGGTCCCATTTGTCAATTCTTGATCTTAGAGCATAAGCCACTGGTGTTCTGTTCAGGAAATTTTCCCCAGTGCCCATGTGTTAGAGGCTCTTCCCTACTTTTTCTTCTATTAGTTTGAGTGTGTCTGGTTTTATGTGGATGTCCTTGATCCACTTGGACTTGAACTTTGTATAGGGCAATAAGAATGGACCAATTTGCATTCTTCTACATGCTGACCTCCAGTTGAACCAGCACCATTTGTTCAAAATGCTATCTTTTCTCCACCGGATGGCTTCATCTCTTTTGTCAAAGATCAAGTGACCATAGGTGTGTTGGTTCATTTCTGCATCTTCAATTCTATTCCATTGATCTACCTGCCTGTCTCTGTCCCAATACCATACAGTTTTTTATCACTATTGCTTTGTAATGCAGCTTGAGGTCAGGTATTAAACATGTTATCTTGAGTCAATGGTTTCTGTTAATCTCTAAGACAATCTTGGTTCTAATGAAGTTATGTTAAACTGCACACTGTAAGTGTACGGCCAATGAAAGCAGGGTATGGGTTATGCACAGTAACAATACAGGCATCATGTTTCTCTCTGTCATAGGGGGCATTGAATAAAACAATATTTGTACATTTGTTGGATGACAATATTCCTGAGGAGAAAGAAGTATACCAGGTTGTTCTGTATGATGTCAAGACACAAGGTAATTTTAGACTTTTCTTTTGAATTTTTCTTTGGTATTTTCCTTTCAGAGAAGAAAGAATGAAATGAGCCAGTTTCTATTACTGTGTCTAAGAAGTAGGTATATGTTAATTAAAAGAAAGTTACTTTGTAGCCATCATAGCACTGTACATCTCTTATCTCTGTGTTCAGAAGGCTGAGGCAGGAGGATTGTGATGTTGGGCTCCCATTTTAAATGCCCGACCATCCAGAACTCCAAAGTAAGATCCTTTCTTTGAGAATATTTTACTTTAAATATTAAATATTCCACAGACATATTAGATTGAAAAAGCTCCTAGGCTGGCACATGAACACTGATCTTCCTGAAGTGTAGAAAGTAGTGTGGAAGCTTTGCTCTATAGGGTTGGGAAGACGGCTCAGCAGGTGAAGTGCTACTGTGAAACTGGGAAGACCATAGCTCACGTACCCAGTGTCCAAAGCTGCACATGGTTTTACATAACTAATTCCAAGCAGGCCTGCTGTGCTGTGGGAGGTAGACTCAAGGAAATGCCCAGGCGTTCACATGCCAGCTAGTCTGGCATCTAGAGTGCAAACAACAAAAGACCGTGTTACAAATAAGGAAGAAGGCAGGGCTCTACACTCATGGCTTCCTACAGATGTTTACCCGTGCATGTCACAGCACACACACACACACACACACACACACACACACACTCATGTACACATACCACACACATAACACACTACATACATCACACACACACACACACGCACTCACACACACACACAGACACAGACACACACTCACACACACACTCACAGACACACACACACTCACATACATACACACATACACACAACAACACACACACACACACACACACACACACACACACACACACACACATGAAACAGCCGCACTCATGCACAAACAAATACTAAAGAAAGACTTCAAATGTTTTGCTGCTGCTATACAGAGGTTAGTTTTCTGAGGCAAGGTCCTGCTATGTAGCCCAGGCTGGTCTCAACTGTGTAGCCTGAGTTATCTTCAAACTCATGATTTTCCTACCTCAGCCTAACGGGCTGGGTGACAGGTACTTGACATATTACATAGTCATTTGTTGAATAGAACACTTTTTCCAAAGATAATTTTTGACTTTAAGTTACAAAATCAATTTAGGTTTCGAACCGATTACTGTTTACAAATAAATTTCATCATTTCTGAACAAATTGCTTGGTTCTTTCCTGTCTGTTGAATTCCTATAATCCACACAGTCAATATAGTCAGTAGTGACAATAACGTCCACATAGAAGAAGCCACACGTTGTGTGGAGGGAGAATGGGATGTAGACTGCTTGTCAGTCTGCATTTCTGGGAGGCACAGGACAGCTGACGGGTTTTCACTGCTCCACTCACGTGTAAGTGCTTTCAGAATTTTGAAGTTGCTGAAGAGGTACCCTCTGGGTTCCTGATGTGCTCCCTTATTTTTTAGGGGTCTCGCCAGCGGGAGTCGCTCTGCTCGATGCCCAGGGATATGCAGCTGTGTTGACGGTCGAAGCCAGCGATGAACCACATGGCGTTTTAAACTTTGCTCTCTCCTCAAGATTTGTGGTGCTCCCGGAGGCTAATCTCACTGTTCAGCTCTTCGTCAACAGAGAGTTCGGATCCCTAGGTCTGTGTTCCTCTGGAGTGAGTACTGAACGGGGCTTCTAGACCAGGGCCTTTACAATTCTGTTTTCAATTTTAAAAATCTATTTCTGTGAATGAAACCATTGGTAACATAAATCTTCATAGGAAAAACAGTGTTTAACACAGTACTTTGTAACTTCTTTAAGAAATAAAGGAATTATCTGTTTTCACAGGAAGGCTGTGTACTGAACAGCCCCTCAGGTCTCAGCACAGAGGGTAGAAGGCTGCTGTGGGGTGTCTAGGCTGGGCACGGTGACTGTGGGCTTCTTCATGTTTTTCCTTATCCTTTTGGGACAAGTAAAGACACAGTAAAGAAAAGGAAAGTGTAGCAGGCTCTCTGGGTAAAGGCTAAAAAGGACTATGCCACTGCCTTCTCCATATACTAACACAAGTCCCAGAGCCAAGCTGTAAGTCCAGAGGCAGGGATCTATGTCTTCATAACAGTGGGCATCACCGTGCTGGTCCATGTGAAAGACTGCAGCATCGGGACCAGTAGCAGGGCTGAACAGAATAGGAGAGACTTCACAGTTCTAAAGGTGTAGGTAATCATCTTCTTATTAAACAACGAATTCCAGGAGCTATCAATGTCTCGTACGCCACTGTTCCCGGAATAGCAAGTCTGAAAAATGAAACAGAAGGAAACCTCGCTGAGCCAGAGGCGGACTTCATCCCTGTGGTGGGCTTTCTGGTTTTAGAGGAAGGGGAAACAACAGCAGCCATCAATATCACGGTCCTCGAGGTAAACGCTTACGATATTTCCACGATCTTATATTCAACCCAAACGGTCACACAGAGCATAAATTGATAGAATAATTTATATAAACATAAACTGTAAAATGTGCTTAGAGAATTCTAGCAACTTTGCATCTAAAGGTAGCACCTTTCATGGTGACTAAGATTATATAATACTTTTTGCTTGTCTCTATATTAAATATTATTAATATTTGTAAATTTTCTTCAAAACTTGAGAACTCTGCCATGTTTAGATATTCTAAGAGTCTGTTTGGTTGGTGTCCCCTGCTGGTGGCATTAGATCGGGTTATGGCTTTCCTTGATTTTTTTTTTTTTTCTTTAATTTTGAATCACCCAGGAGTTTCCATTTGTGTTTAGATCGGCCAGCCTGCTGTTGTGTATTTTATTATAGAAACATTGTGTGAGAGATAACTTCCTTAGGACACTTTCTTATAACGTGGCTCTGGCCTAAGAGGTCCCAGGGGAGCACTTGATAATGCCCGAGGATTCACCAGAGCCGCGGGCTCGTGTACATTATAATCCTTGTGGGTGAGATCAGTTAAATTAGGACTGGAGACTCTCCAGAGGCTGGCGATAGAAAACGAGATTATGGCCAAGTGTAAAGTAATCAGCAATGACTGAAACTGCACCTTAAATGAGTTTCCTCACCGTGAAATCCTGTGTTTGGGGAGTTTGTGGTTCTACTATGTAAATGTGCTTCTAAGAGGTTATGTAAACACTGTGACCAGGAAGGGTAAAGACAGTGGGGAGTCTAGACGTGGGAATGACTATATATTTGAAAATACATTTCTCTTATTTTGTATTTGCTAGTTCAATTTTATAGTTTTTATTCTGTCAGAGGCTTCGTGTAGTTTTACAAAATTATTAGTAATATAAGCCACATGCCCTGCGATGTCTTTATTTCCACTTCACTGTGGCTCATGGCCACGCGAGAACTACAGTTTCAAGAAGGAAGGGTGTTTCCATGTCAGTGTGTAACACGACCTGATCTACACAGCCATTGTAAATGCCTGATCTGTTAATAGCGTCAAATTAGACACTGTAAGTACACTACACAAAACACACACACACACACACACACACACACACACACATTTCCTAGTTAAGTGAGCTTTTAAAGTACAATGTATGCCCCCACCTCCTCCTCCAAGTCTGTTTTTGCAAGCGTGGGTTTTCCACGCACTGCCTTTTTCGTTTTGTCATTTTCAAGGTTTGTTCTCTGAGCAGTGCTAGATTAGAACACAGCAGGCCTGACGTGCAGAAGCAAGCCTCGATGGGCTGTGGGAGGTGGGAGCTGGGACTCATCTTCGCCCAGACACTCTTGCCTGCCTAGAGACCAATTTTAAACTTCTTTTTTCTCACGTAGAGACATGTCTCAGATAAGATAAAAAACATGTTTGTATGTGTGTACTGATGTTTTAGGCATATATGTGTATACACACACACACACACACATATGCACATACTACACTCACAGACACAGACACAGATGCAGTCTCTCTCTCTCTCTCTCTCTCTGTGTGTGTGTGTGTGTGTGTGTGTGTGTGTGTGTAAACTTGGCAAGTATTCGTAGCCTGCTGACACGGGTTTACTACTCCTGTGTTAGGGTACCTTCCTTGTTTTCATTGTTAACTGTGGGACTATTGATTAATAAAAATCACTATCACGTTCAAAGGGTTTCTCGCAGGTGGATACTCCTCATACACTCTTGTTAATTATCACCAGCAAGCCACGCCCTTGTGGCCATGATTTTCCATAACAAACGTGGTAGAGTTGAGGCTTTGGAATATAAACGGCTCACCTCAAACTCCCATAGCTTGTCCTCAGCCTTCCCGTTCCCGTCTCTGACAGGTGTCAGGGAAATTGAGCATTTTCGCATACGATCTATTTGAAATAATTAGACTCAGATAGTTGGTTTACTTATAAACTGTGCTTAAAATGTAATAATTTTGAGGTGCCTTCATAGGGTTCCACCTAATAAATTCCACATATATCTTTGACACTGTTATATTTATATTTCCTAATTTAAATAATTGTGTTTAAATACTTTGTGTTTGTCTTCCACTGTGCTTTTACTGTTTGTGCACTCAAAGAACAGCATATGAGGAAGAATTCCTTTCCGGCGTAATTAAAGCCCTTTTAATGATTTTAATTTTTTGCAGGACGACATACCAGAGCTCAGAGAATACTTCTTAGTGAATTTAACTCATGTTGATCTCGTTATAGCTCCTCTGACTTCATTTCCTCCCAGACTAGGTAGGTACGGGGCTCTCGTTTGCGACCCTTTTTACTAACTTGAAAGGACTTCCTTGTTTTAATCAGAGCGGATTGTTAGGTGAACTAGCACTGTCCCTTGTTTTGGTTGTTAGTTTCAGCCACGTGTGAGGATGTGCAGAGCGTTTAGAGCTATTCGAGTTAGAGACTATCTTGCAATTCTGTAAGCAGTGTAACGGCAGCAATTACGGTGGTGCCTTTTGAATTTTGCAACTGTGTTATAGCCAGATATGCAACCTGCAAGGCGGTGTTAGTTCTTTCAAATGCATTTTCCTTCATTTCCTTTTAAAACTGTAATTAGCTGTCTTCATAAGCTGACCATTTTCTTCTAAGTTTAATACTTGCTTTTGTATACTCTGCTGCTTGTTTCTATTCTGACTTTTGATCTTTTTCTTTCCATGCTTTTAGAAAACTTAATTCATTACAGACTGAAAGGTAAAACTTGGACCTTGGTAGAAACTTCTTTAGACCCTTTAATAAGATATATTCTCAGTTTTGCCTGAAAGTATGTGTGGTGTGCCGGGCCGTAGTGCGTAGCATCGAGATCAGCCTGTCCGGCTGCTCATCCGTGGGCTTGCAGGTCTGCAGGGCAGAGGGGAGTTAGGCCATTCGGTGCCAGTTCCAGTGGAGCTCTTTCTGCTCTGGCCCTCTACTGTGAATTGTTGTATGTATTAGTTCTGCCATTTCTTACATCCCCCATTGGGCATACGAAACCAAGGAAGCTGTGAGAAGCTTAGGACTGTGCCCCGAATCACAGCCAGAGCATGAAAGAGCTGGGTCCGTTTTTTTTTTTTAAAGAAAACTAGAAATTTAATTTTAATATGATTAATGATTTTATGATTTATGATTTAATTTTCATTTCAAAAATAAATTTTTGTTTATTTTTGAGATGTTGAGGGTTTCTTTCTCCAAACCCTGCCATATCTGCCCCCTGCTCTTCTTCAAATTAAGGGTTATTTTGTCATTGTTATTACATGTGTATGTATGTGTATACACACACACACACACACACACACACATATATATACATATATACACATATATATACACATACATACACACATATTCACAAATAAGACCTGTGGGGTCTGTACAATGTTACTGATATTTATATTTTAGTAGTATGCTATGACTTTTAGACTGTCTGGCTCTAAGCCTGTAGTCTACTGGGTACAAATTCTGATTTTATACCATCTCCTGAACAGTGTTGTTTCCTTCAACCTAAAGAGAATTGGTCTTCTTATCCCTTTCCTCACTAAATAGCTATGATAATTGTCCTTAACTAAAGAATAAAGTATCGAACACAGACACACACACACACACACACACACACACACACACACACACACACACGCATCCAGACAAGAGCACTATTTTTATTTTTGCTTCATCAAACCCTTTCTCTAGTTTGTATTAACACTTTCCTCTGTGTCACTTGTTAAACATGGATTTTTTTCCTGTGACCGTCTACCTTTCTCTTTCCACCTTGTTTTCCTTTCTCTTGTCCTTTCTACTTTTTCCAACACTACCATTTTTCCCATCCTGAAATTGAGTGGAGATGTAAACATTGTTTAATTATTCAAAATGAAGCTATAACATCTGTAGCCTGTATGTCACACTGTTCTTAGTTGGGTAGTTATGCACCAAAACTCTTGGTAATAAACATATTTCTCTCTAATGTTACCAATATTGTTTTTACTTCCTTAAACATGTTTTCACTATGTGTAGTACCTACACGTAAAAATTTATATAGTCTTCAAATTTCATAGCAGATAGTGGCTTTAAGTATAGTTTTGATGAATTTTATATTAAATTGTGTTCATTCACTCTATCTCTGATTTACAGATTCCGAAGGCTTGAGTGCGCAGATTGTCATAGACGCCAACGATGGTGGTCAGGGTGTGATTGAGTGGCAGCGTAGCAGGTAAACCAAGGATGCGTAAGCTCCTTCCCTAAGTTCACGTTCTTCATGATTACCACACAGAGGTCATGAGAGAAAACCACATCTGTTCTGTTTATTCCAGACTTGAAGTGAATGAAACCCACGGCACTGTGACACTGGTCGTCCAGAGGGGCACAGCAGCTCTGGGCCACGTATCCTTGTTTATGTACGCCCAGAATCTAGAGGCTCAGATGGGGCTAGATTACATGTGCACCCCACAGGTAGGGAAATAACCTATGTGTAAGAGACTGCATAGGGCGAGCAGGCAGAGCGTTTCTATATTATATGTCTTTCTGCTGTAATAGGTTGTTGAATTGTTTTAATTCTCTTCTATATCTTACTTCAACCTTAATAATCTTTTTGCAGTACTTAATTCCAAAGAACGCTAAGTAATGCGTAAAGTATATTAATCACTAGACTCTCCCAGAACGTTCCCTATGCTTCTGGAAATCAAAAACCACTCTGTTTTGTTTGTTTGTTGGCTTATTTACTGAAATACTTTAAGCCATTGCAATACTTTTTAAAAAATCTTCCTGTCTTCATCCCACTTATTACGGAACCAAACGGAAACGCTTTCAATTTAAGTTTAAACAAAAAGAGAGCATGTAGAAGTTAAGATTCCCTGAGCTGGTAGCTTCGGGAGATTAGAAGATGAAAGGCAAAGGTTGTTGGAACCTGGCTGGGGGTCCTCTGAAAGGTCAGCAAATGTGAGTAGCTGCTGAGCCCCCTCCCAGCCCTAAAATCGTGTCTTCTCTGCGTTATCACATATGCAGGACCGCTTTCTAAACATGTGATGAACACCCACTGTGAACTTACGTGTTTTCTCTTTCCATTTATCTTTTTGACTAGATTCTTCACTTTGCTGATGGAGAAAGGTTTAAACCTGTGGACGTTGTGATTCTGGACGACGACGTTCCAGAAGGAGACGAAAGATTTCAGTTGATATTAACAAATCCTTCTCCTGGACTGGAGCTGGGGACAAACACAATAGGTAGATGCCTTTCCTTTCACAGCCTCTAGTGTGGCTCGAGACAGATGAGCCTCTTCTTAGCCTCATACGAGAACCCCGTAAAGCTCAGCTTTTCTAAGTTCTCAACAGTGGGACGGCGTCCAGCCAGTGTGTGTTTGTGTATGACATCAGCAAGGTCAGAGGACGTGGATAATGAAAGTAATCTTAAACAAGGTTTTCAATTACTGAGGTTTTAATCAACATGTAGACATCTCTCTGTGAGAATTTGAGTTCCGCTGTGGTTTTGTTCTTACAATGACACAAATGACAGGGATAGTCAGCGCTAGGAAGTCTGTGCCCAGTGCCGGGGTACTCTGTCTCAGATACACTGTGAGAGCTTCAGTTCTCTGGTTGGAGAGGTTTGACATTGTAGAAATGCGATCTCACCGTGGTCTAGGTAATATAGTGACTGTTCAGCAGTGGTAACAGTGATGGCAGAGAGGACCTCACAGGTGTGCCGAATTCTGAATAACACGTTTATTTGTAGGACTTGTTCTACGTTTTTCATTATTTGAAGACGTCATACACATTTATAATGAAATATGATTATATCCACCCACAATTCACCCTTTCAACTCTCCTTGGATCCCACCTCCTTCAACACGTCTCCTCCCAGCTTCATGCTACTTCCTTTTCTTCCTCCTCCTTCTCGGAGTCATTATCATCCCCTTCTTCTCTTCTTCTTCCTCCTCCCCCTGCTCCTCCTCTTCTTTTTGATAATCTACCGAGTCCAGCTGGTGCTATCAGGACATGCCTGGGCCTGGGGTTATTAGGCACAGGAACATGGGCAATCCTGCTAGAGAAGACCAATTCTCTCCCCTAACTTTTAGTTATGGCCAATAGCTCCCCCTTAAGAAACGGACACGGTCACCTCTAGGACAGGGTTTCGTCTGGCTGGCTGCTGAGCAGATCTCTGTATTCCTAGCTGCTGTGAGGTAACAGGTGTGGCATGAGTCTCACAGCACTCTGTCTGTGGGCCTCATCCGTGATGCTCCTGGAAGCTGAGGAGGTGCCTTGATGGAGCAGTCACACTTAGGGCTGAGCACTGAGAGCCCTGTAAGTTACTTCTAGATGAGAAGTAGCTCATCTGTATTTGCCCAGCATTCACAAGCCCTGGCTTTGGTCCCCAGCACCACGTGTACTGGGGATGATGGTACAGGCCTGTAATCTCACTCACTACTCATTGGGTAGAGGCAGAAAGATTATGAGTTCAAGGCCATCCTCTGATTACATAAAATGCGCAAGACCAGCCTAAGCTTTATAAGACTCAGTTTTTCAAAAGACAGTTAGCTTAAATGGCTGGGGCAGAGGCTCTGAGCAGGCAGAGGCTGGCAGGGTCTGGATGGAATGGTTCCGGGGTCCTAGCCTCTTATAAAAGTCACACTATGGAAGGAAGCTTTACTCAAAAGCAAAGTGATAGAACAGATTAGACGTACAGTGTCAGGGGTGCCTCAGCCAGTGAGTGACGGTGTTCTGGTCCTGGTTGTTGTGTGGCAGTTATGACATGTATGAGCCTCTGTTCATGAGGCTTACTTTGCTTGCTATGGGGCATAGGGAGAGTGGCTTTTCTCTAACAGATTAAGTCACTCAATCAGTTTCAACTGTGCATATCTCTGTCCATAGCACGTCTGATTTCTTTTGTATTCTTACGCCCAATTATACAGGTATAAGATAATAAGGACGGGATTCTCTCTAAAGGTTCACACAAGGACATAATTTTGCCTTATTGTTCATGCACCCAAGATCAGTTTAAGCTAGATTGACACTTTGCCCTCAGTTCACAGACTGTATTTCAGAATATGTTTGAACAGAAATAGATACCCCGGGTCAATTTATAATGGGAATAACTTATTTTCATTGTTCAAAGTAGTTATATCAGCAGATGGCGTGGGTGTGGTTCGAAGGTAGCTAATAGCTTGCTATGCACATTGATCAAAGTTGGGTGGACGCAAAGCCCCAGCCAGGTAGAGTCCAAGGTTGCTGGGCTATTCCTTGAGCTTGCTGCAGGCCTAAAGTTTAATTCTCAGTGCCCTCCCCACAACGGTCACTTCAGCTCCCTCTGATCGCAGCTTGGTGTGTTTGAAGAACCAAGTGAGACTGAGTCTCTTAACTTGTTTCTGTCAGTGGTAACTTTCTGTTTATAAGTTCCTAGAGTTGATTTCAAAAAATTTATAGAAAAAAAAATGAAAGAATTTGTGTACCAAAAACATTTTAATGTTTTAAATTCATTGCTATATTTATACATTATTATTTCCAGGTCCCTAGAAACATTTTTTAAAGAATGTGGCTATTTTTCCATATTCAGGAAGTGTATGTCTAGATAATGAGTGGTCTGAATTGAGCATAGTGTGTACAGGGATGTCCACTCAAATGTATATTTAAAGCTGTTGTTTCTTTAAACCCTTGTTGGTGATTTCTTCTTTTTTTTCTTTTTTCTTTTTCTTTTTTTTTTTCGGAGCTGGGGACCAAACCCAGGGCCTTGCGCTCGCTACGCAAGCGCTCTACCGCTCTACCGCTGAGCTAAATCCCCAACCCCTGTTGGTGATTTCTTAACCCGTTAAAGCTTTTACCCAAGTTTTCTTGAGCAGCCTGTGGCTTGCAGCATTCTTTACTGCCACATATCTCTTTATCAGTGGCTTTGACGCTGCCTGGTCTTCCTTTGTGCCTCTTTGCTTCTTATGTCCCCATTTGCATTTCCACATAGATTTGTTTTTGTAGATTATTAGTATTGTAGATTAGTATCATTGTATGTTATCCGGTTGGAATTGAGTGTTTCAGTTCCTTTGGGGAAGTACAGTGAACTTTACTGATGGTGTTTGAGAGGGTAAAGGTCTTAAAATCCTATAATCCTGGGGAATCTGGGATAGACACTCTGAGGGAGATCCCCAGTGTGCTGGGGCTAAGTTGAGGCAGAAACTGTCCAGTAGTTGAAGGTCTCTGTCTTCCTTCCTTGCTGTGGCTGGTGTGAATGGTCCAGGGCTCCATAGTCCTTGAGGCTTGTCTTAGTTACAGTTTTACTGCTGTGAACAGACACAATGACCAAGGCAACTCTTATAAAGGACAAGGTTTAATTGGGGCTGGCTTACAGTTTCAGAGGTTCAGTCCATTATCATCATGGCAGGAAACACAGCAGTATCCAGGCAGGCTTGGCATGGGAAGAAGTGAGAGTCTTCATCCAAAGGAAGCCAGGATCAAACTGTCCCCAGGTAGCTAGGAGGATGGTCTCAAAGGCACTTGCACAGTGACACACTTCTCCTAACCAGGCCACACTTCCTAATAGTGCTGCTCTAAGCATATTGAAACCACCACAAGGCTATACTGACCATGAGGTCTACCATCATATAGTGCATCCAAATTCACTGTCTTAGCAGTAAGCGAGCTTGGGGGAGTGTTCATTGAGAGCAAAGCTACCATTGTCAAGGGTAGAGGAACAAGTGTCTCTGTTAGGAGACAACCTGATTCTCAGTATAGTCCAGGATGACCATCAGGGACCCTGTGGCATCTTGTATGTCACTTCCTTGATATCATTGTATGTTGTGTGTCATTTTTAAATGCTACCACCCTTGCCCGGGATTGGATGAAGCTAATAGCCCCTCCAGACTTTCTTTCTGTTTGCTGTACCTGCCTTTGCTCCGGGAGGTGACTGCACCTACGGCCCCTGTGTTCTTCTTCCTCTAAGGCATGGCAGAAAAGACTCCCTTTCCTTCCCTACGTTCCTCCTAGGACCTGGAAATCCCGCCTGTACCTTCCAGCCAGCAATTGGCCCCCCAGCCTTCTTTACTGACAAATCACGAACCAGTTGGGGGACCAGGACTTTAACATCAGAACCAGCCCCTTCAGTTGTATCTCTAGGCAGCTTTCTCTAGGCAGCCTGCACACTGAGGACGGGAACAGGGACGGTCATTCCAGTGAATGTCGACTTCACTCACTCCAATCTCTACCCTTGTGTCTCAGCAGTGAGGCTGCTCCGGACGAGCAGATGGGCTCAATTATTAGACATTTTATTTTAGAGCTTGTTATTATGTTTGAAATTTATTATGTTATCTTTTATTATATACAGTTTAAAAATATCAGTATTATTGCTACTTTTAAAATTCTATTTACTTTCCCCAAAAACAACATATCTTACTCTATTTTTCTGAGATCTGTATAATTCTGATGTATATGTGGTTATTTCTAACATAGGAGGAAATCATTTATTGATAATGATAATATGTGAGACAAGACTGTAAATTTATTTTTATACTAAAATGTAAAGCTACAGATGAACATTTTTGGCTGTTGGTTTTCAATATACAATTTATTTTTATCTATCGTCTTAGTTTGGGTTTTGCTTTTGTGGTTAAACACCATGACTGAAGCACACTGGTGAGCGTAGGGTTCACTTTAGTTTATAGCTTACTCTTGCGAGCTTGTTTCCTGAAGAAGTCAGAAGAGTGCTGTTTACTCTCTAGCCCTTGTGCTCTCTTGGCTTGCTTTTTTACATAAGCTATGGTCACTGTACACTCCCACATTAGTCATTGTTCGAGAAAGCTCCTCACAGGCTTGCCTACTGGCTCTAGCATGGGTTGACGTAGTTCAGAGGGGTTAGGGGAGAAAGAGAGGGAAGGAGGAAGGGGGGGAAGGAAGACTGTACTGTTCAAATGTGAACTAATTAAAGGGACGTGAGTGGTTCAAAAGGGACAGGAGGTGGCCACAATCAACATTTTTGGTCCATCTTTTTCACATTTTCACATCAATTTCTGTGTTAATTGTCTATTTTGAATGAGACCATTTTTATATTTTTTCGATCAATGGCAGCTGATATTTAAGGATACCCTGCTGCTGAAGTCCACATGTCCTGGCTGGCAGATGGCTCAGCAGGTAAAGGTGTTTGCCACCGAGCCTGGTGATCTGAGTTTGATCCCTGGGATTTGCTTGGTGGATTTCCACAATTTGTCCTCTGACTTCCACCTATACACACGCTGTGACGTGTGCTCAAATAAATGAATACGTAGATGACTGTAAGAATGATGAGCATCTTGAAGGTAGCTTCCTGGTTTGCACCGCCGGTCTGTTCCCTTCCAGCTGCGTGACTTCTATAGAGTACCTGTGTTCAGTCTGACACAAGGTGGGGCGGTGGGGAGAACTCAGTTGATACAGATTTCACTGTCAGATGTGAGCATGCTCATTGGGACTGGTGCCGTCCATTCAGTTACTGCTTGGATGTGTTTGCTTTCACAGCTTTGATTACTGTCCTTGCCAACGACGATGGCCCTGGAGTCCTGTCCTTTAACAACAGTGGGCACGTCCTCCTCAGGGAACCGACGTCTCTCTACGTGCAGGAGAGCGTAGCAGCGTTGGTCATTGTTCGGGAGCCAGCCCAAGGCCTGTTTGGAACGGTGGCAGTTCAGTTTGTTGTGACAGAAGTCAACTCTTCAACTGAATCTAAGGACCTGGTTCCTTCCAAAGGCTTTATTGTTCTAGAGGAAGGCGTTCGATCCAAGGTATAGTTGAATCTTTAATATCTTCTTTAGTAAGAACGCAAGATTATTTTCAGTGTTTACAATTTTTTCCCTAAGAAGTGGTGTCCCCTCGGTTCTCAAAAATCAAAGCAAAAAACCTTCTTAGAGGAGAGAGACAAAGGCACTACAATGTGGCGAGCATTTCAGAATTACAAAGTGTACAGAGATGGCAGCTGGGAAAATTGCCTGTTAATGTATAGAGGAATATGCAAGGATTGAACTGTGCAAACAGCACTGTCAATTTACAATCAGGGGCTGGAGAGATGGCTCAGTGGTTAAGAGCACTGGCTGCTCTTCCTGAGGTCCTGAGTTCAATTCCCTGCAACCACATGGTGGCTCACAACCATCTGTAATGGGATCTGATGCCCTCTTCTGGCCTACATATGTACATGCAGATAGATAACTCCTACATTATATAATCTAATTTTTAAAAAAATCATTTAAATGGTATTTTTTCCTGTATATTGTCTGTAAGAACAGAAGCCAAAAGAAACTTTCATACTTGGCTTTTCATCCTTGTCTGCTATATTTCAGATGAACAAATGAGCAGGAGTAGTTTAGAAGAGAAAATGCTGGATTTGAGATTAGTTATGAATGCAGTCTACTATAAAATAAAATTAAATTAAAAATGCCTTCCAACCTTCCTTTTCTTTTGAAGTTGGTACTCAATTTTATTAAAAATTTATGTTTTAGACTTATTTTATTTATATGTATATGAATGTTTGACCATATATGTGTGGTTCCTATGGAGCTCAGAAGGTGGGGGCGGCGTTGGGTCCTTTGGAAATGGAGTTACAGATAGTTGTGAGCTGCCATGTGGGTGCTGAACTGAACCCAGGGTAGGAATTGAACCCAGGTCCTCTGGAAGACAAGCCAGTGTTCTTTTTTTTTTAAAAAAAGATTTATTTTATTCATATGAATACACTGTAGCTGTCTTCAGATATGCCAGAGGAGGGCATCGGATCCCATTACAGATGGTTGTGAGCCACCATGTGGTTGCTGGGAATTGAACTCAGGACCTCTGGAACAGCAGTCAGCGCTCTTAACCACTGAGCCATCTCTCCAGCTCCCCACCCTTTTTTTAAACAAAGCCAGTGTTCTTAACCACTGAGCCATCGTTCCACGCCCTCAGCTTTACTTTCGAGATACAGTTAAAACTATTTGGTTACATTACCTTACGCGTTTTACAGCTAAATACAATAGTAAAGTAGTATATTTACAATGATTTAACATTGGAGGTAACCTAATAATTGAAGAAGACTGTTTTCTGTGGTGCAGGTTGGACGCAGGGCCTTGGGAATGCTGTGCAAACACTCCAGTTCACTTACATCCTCAGTCCTCTTACATGTGTAAACTCCAGCACCTTTCCAAGTTCGGCGGTTTTTTTGTTTGTTTGTTTATTTGTTTGTTTTGGGTTTTTTGTTTTGTCTTTTTTGAAATTCTATTTTTTATTAGATATATTTCTTTATTTACATTTCAAATGTTATTCCCTTTCCCGGTTTCCTGTCCATAAGCCCCCATCCCCTCCCCCATCCCCATATGGGTGTTTCCCCATCCACTCCCCTTACTGCCCCGCCCCCGACATTCTCCTGCACTGTGGGTCCAACTTAGCAGGAGCAAGGACTTCCCCTTCCACTGGTGCCCCAACAAGGCTATTCTCTGCTACATATGCAGTTGGAGCCCAGGGTCAGTCCATGTATAGTCTTTTGGTAGTGGTTTAGTCCCTGGGAGCTCTGGTTGGTTGACATTGTTGTTCATATGGGGTCTCGAGCCCCTTCAGCTCTTTCAATCCTTCCTCTAATTCCCCCAAAGGAGGTCCTGTTCTCAGTTCAGTGGTTTGCTGCTAGCATTGACCTCTGTATTGGACATGCTCTGGATGTGTCTCTCAGGAGAGATCTATATCCAGTCCCTTTCAGCATGCATTTTTAGCTTCATCAATCTTATTTAGTTTTGGTGGCTGTATGTATATGGGCCACATGTGGGGCAGACTCTGAATGGCCATTGCTTCAGTCTCTGCTCTAAACTTTGCCTCCACATTCCCTCCTATGAATATATTGTTCCCCCTTTTAAGAAGGAGTGAAGCATCCTCATTTTGGTTGTCCTTCTTCTTGAGATTCATGTGATCTGTGGATTGTATCTTGGGTAATTTGAGCTTTTGGGCTAATATCCACTTATCAGTGAGTGCATACCATGTGTGTTTTTCTGTGATTGGGTTACCTCACTCGGGATGATATTTTCTAGTTCCATCCATTTGCCTATGAATTTCATGAAGTCATTGTTTTTGATAGCTGAGTAGTATTCCATTGTGTAGATGTACCACATTTTCTGTATCCATTCCTCTGTTGAAGGGCATCTGGGTTCTTTTCAGCTTCTGGCTATTATAAATAAGGCTGCTATGAACATAGTGGAGCATGTGTCCTTGTTGTATGTTGAAGCATCTTTTGGGTATATATATTCTTGAAAATCTCCAATTTTGAAATGATATAAAAGCTTAAAATATAAGTGTTTTGTGAATTTGCTATTAGTTTACTCATATTTTATTCTTTTAGTGTTAAAATTACATTTTATTTTGGCTTTCCTTGAACGTTTTAAAAATAGTTTTAAGATTTTTGAAATGTTCACTAAAAAAATTAATTGTTAGAACAAATTAAATAAAATTTGAACTAGCCTATCTGCCTCCCGCACTTTAATTTGAAGATGTAAGTTGTAGGGTATACAGTCCCTGAGCACATGAAGAAATGGCTTTAAAAATACGATGGCACTTAGGACCACCATGCAGAGGAGGGTGTCAAATGACTGCCGTCGAGAAGCGTCTCTCTTTGTCCTTTGCCCTTTCCAGAGAAAACAGCTTTCCACCTTTTAAAATTCAGGACCGTCGTGCTCTGTAGAGACAGGATTGTTCAGCAGCTAAGGACACCTTTCGCTCGGCATTCTGGAGCACAGTCATACCTGTCCATAGCTGGTTCATTTCCCGGTTACTGTGCTGCTGCATTCCGTTGCTGAGGCCACAGCCCTTTTATCCCACCCCTGATTGGTTCTAGTCTGCACCCACTCTGCGGGTCACTGCTTCTAGTCAGTCCTTTCCAGACGAGATGAGGTTAAGGAAATTATACAGCCCGGATAGGACAAAAATGTTACAGAAATCAGCACATGAATTTAACCTGGTAATCAGTGTTTTTTGAGAACCTTAAAAACTGTTTTATTTTAAAGTTATGCATAAGCACTGGCATGCATGTGCCTGTTCGCATGGATGCAGGTGGCCGAAAGAGAGCGTCCTGTCTCCTGGACCTGGGGTTCCAGGCCTCTGTGGCCGCCTGAGGTGTATCTGCTGGAACTAAGTTTGGGCTCTCTATGGAAGCAGCAGGAGTTCTTAACTGAGGAGCCATCCCTCCATCCCCAACTAGGGTTCTTTTGAAATGCTAATGACTGTTACTTTTCAGACACTATAGGACAGCAGATCATAGCGTTGAAAATTCCCACAGTAGGAACTTGAAACAATTGTAGCCACCACATGATGGGAATCAAATGTAAATAAGTGGAAGTCATATTTCAAAGCACACATTATGAAAATGTGTAGTAAATTTCTCCAAATGTGTCTTTCGAAAAGACCAGACTCTATTAACTTCATTTTCTCATTGTGTTTCAGGCCCTACACATCTCTGCCGTATTAGACACGGAACCAGAAATGGACGAGCATTTTGTCTGCACCTTGTTTAATCCAACTGGAGGTGCTAGACTAGGGGCCCACGTTCAAACCTTGATAACAGTTTTGCAAAACCAGGCCCCTTTGGGACTATTCAGTATCTCTGCTGTTGAAAATAGGTATGGGTTATTTACAAAACATTAACATTTTGGAACAGTATGTAACACTTTCAAACTGAGACGCTGTAGATAGAAATTAATATCTGGTTATTTTTAACGTCTGGGAGCTGACAAATATTTATATTTTATTTCTTAAAATAATTAAGGCACCTAATACTATTAATAGGCTAAACCTCTCCTACTTCACCTATTTCTTAGCAGTTATCTGAGTTTTGCGTGGAGAGACCTTAGAATGGTGATATTGCTTGATATATATATTGTAGAGTAACAGATATTTAATCCTTGTAAGGATAACACTATTGGAGTGTCACGTTTGTATTTTTTTATTTAAAAATTCTCTATAAGTGAATACTTTTGAATACTAGAGTCTAGTCCTCCACTGAATTAAAATTTGTGGGTGTCATTGGAGAGTACAAATTTATAAGTATATAAAGTACTATGCTGGTAGTATAATATGCATTTTAAATATTTAGAAACTGTTCTCTTCTATCTCCAAAATCCATTTGTTTGTCTTTTAGTGCTACCTCTATAGATGTTGAAGAATCCAACAGGACTGTGTACCTCAATGTGTCACGTACGAATGGCCTTGATTTGGCTGTGAGTGTGCAGTGGGAGACAGTATCTGAAACAGCTTTTGGCATGAGTACGTTTAACTTTCTTTCCATAAATGATGTATTACCAACAGAACAGGTACTTGATTCTGTTATTGAATCCATAGTATTTACTGTGCACTTATCGTGCACTAGACTTGGAACTCCGCTCACAAAGTTTAGCATTTGGGCATTCCCATAAATAACTATAGGAAATACAAAATAAATTTTCATTGTAAATGAGATCAATACTTTTGAGGACACTGGAAGTAGTAGAAATGCAAGTGAGGGCTGAAGAGATGGTCCTACAGCTCATTACTAGATTCTCTTCGGAGGACCTGCATTCTGGTCTACCACCCATGTCAGGAGGTTCACATTGCCTGCACTCTAGATTCAGGAGCTCTGACACCTCCCTCTGGCTTTTCCAGGCACCCATACACGTGGCACATATTCAATCAAATACACACACACGTAAAATAAAAAAAATGAGGTGGGTATTTCTAAGGAGAATCAATGATTGCATTAAGACTTACTAATGAGTGGGGGAACCTGAAACACATCTCTTGGATGTCACGCTTGTCTGAGCTTTAAGGACAAGCCTCTCGGTGGTTTAGGTGTACATAGGACCATATATATACTCTGTAGACATCGTTCCAAGTGCCATGCAAAGAATTGTTGGTGAACAGAAGAAAAGATGCAGAGGATGAACAAGGAGGCAGCAGGCTAGGTAGCTTAGACTCAGGGATGGATTGTCTTGTCATGGTGAGTGAAATGCTGTGGAAGACCCTGCATTTTTAACTTAATACAGTTGAGGAAAGTTCAAGCCACCCTCTAAGAGAGAAATTATCAAGGAAATATGATTTGAGGAAGGAGAGTGGACTAAGTGTGGTTAAATGTAACACGTTACACTTGAGTTAGAGATGAGAAGGTATTTCTCTAGATTAGATAGAAATGTTCTGATACACAATGAGTTGATGAAGCACATTGTATTGAGACTCACGGGGGTTGAGAGACTGAACAGAGTCTGTAGTTAGATTGGGGACAAGTGCAGTGCTTTTTGCTATGAGCCTTGAAGACGCTCCTATGGAGTGGCTACAGATAGAAAAATGACCTAAGAAATGAACATGACCCGAGAAGCCCAGGAAAATGTGAGGTTGCCACAGGCAAAAGAGAGTGTTAGAACTGAGGAGAGGCCGTGTGCCCCTGGGAGTTGAGTGAGATGAAAATCTAGAAAAACCAACTATTACAGTTACTAATGAGGAAGTGCACATGGGCATAGCAAAGGCTGTTTGTACAGGGGAGGGAAAGAAAAGAGACTTTAAAAACATGCAACTATTTCTGAAAGTCTGCCTTGTAAGATAGTGTCTAGAGAAATACTGGAACTCAGAAAATTCCTCTCCCTGTAGTGGGAAGTTACTAGAACTTGCATCAGTGCTGATGGAGAAGGCTTAGGAAATAAGAAAGAGTAACCATGAGGGAGAGAAACAGAAGTAGCAATAATGTCAGAAGATATGTGTGTGGATACACACGTCACATATATGACGAGACATATAAAAAACACAGAGACTTATTTCCCGCTCAGACTTCGCTCATCACATCTCTCAGAAGTGGTCCCGAGAGTGGGCGGTCCCAGGTGGCGGGTGTTCCATCCACATCATCCATCTTCCTGAGTGACAGGAATGAAGATTCATCACTTTTACTCATGACTCCTAATGACGAAGCTTGGGAAAGGTTGCCAATTAAAAATGTAATCTCTACTCTTAGGAAAGAAGTCTCTAGTGGATGCTTCCTCTGGGTACTGACATTGTGTCTTCTTGAACTAAAATGTTCGGTTCAATAATTTAGATGAGTTGTAGCTTTTGTTGTTCTTAGCCTATTATGTTCAGATAATTAGCGAAAGTTTAAAAATAACTTACTTTGGGAGATAGTCATGACAGTATGTGATAGAACCTTTTTAAAAAAATAGAAATTGAAAAAAATTTAAAAATTCCTCATTAACCTGTGGTTTTCTCTTTTAATGTTTTTTAAATACTAAATTTAGAACATGTGTAATTTAGAGCAATCTGATAAAACCTTGAAGTCATTTGAAGTGAGTCTGCATAGATATTTTAAAGTCTATCAAATGGAAACTAATACTGTCAGATGGATAGACATTAAAATGTGAGATTAAATTTGATATACCATTAGCATATTTTCTGTTAGGCATATTTATTATTTTCAAAATTCAGCTGTCTTTGCATAGTCTCTATGGAAGATGATAGAAGTTGTATTAGCATATTTTTCTCTAAAATATATACTTAGACTTTAGTTTTGAATACACTTGGAAAATATGTAGAGTATCTATCAAAATATCACTACTTTTAAATTTTTTATACTTTTAGTTACTGCTTTCAAGCTTCCTAGTGTCTATTCTCTTTTACATACAACACTCACACGTCCACAGGCGCGAACACACATACACCCACACACCCACACACCCACACACCATCCTCCTCCTCCTCCTCTTCTTCCTCCTGCTCATTACCATCATTGTCTTTCTAACACACTCACTAGCTTCACTCTTTAAATAATGCCAAATGAGATAAGGTTCAGATGCAATTATATACACAAATAAATATTTATTTTATTGTTTTAGGGGGAATGGATGTTGTCTTTTCCATATTTCAAAGCTTTTTTGACAAGACAGCATTGGACTGGTGTTTTTTTGCTGTTGGAGATTCAGTTTATGGCGTAATGTTAAGAAAATCCTCCTTAGTTGTTTACCGATGGCAAGGGACTTTCGTTCCAGTTGAGGTAAATATCCCTGTTTGCTTTATGGTGCAGGAAATAATATGTCTGTGGAAACTTTAATGCAACATCAATTACTAATATCATTTGTATTTCCTAGGACTTAAATGTAGAAAGTCCTAGAACTTGCGAGGCCTTTACTATTGGTGTTTCTCTGTATCTTGTGATTACTCACGGGGAAAGAAACGGAGAAAAGCCTTCCATCAACAGCGTGTACACACTCACTTCTGGATTCAGATTGCTCCTGGTAAAAACATTCTTCCATTCTCTGTAGATTCTTTACAAGTGCAATTCAGATTTGTAAGAGTAATCAGAATGGAAGATACTGTATGTTCTGTGTTAAAGCACAAAAGAACTCTTGTTGCAGTTGGATACACATTGTAGCAAGTATATAAATTCAAGGCTATTTTTGTCTCTAACTAGGAATACATAGCCTACAAATTAAAGAGTTTCGAATGTTAAGCCATATCTAATGCATGCTATTAAGGACTTCAGCCTCTCCCATCATTAAAACCCTTTACGCTCCCCTCTCTTTTGTAGGTACAGACAATCGTTATTTCAGGAAGTTGTCAAGTAAGGCATTTCACCTCAGATACTCAAGACTATTTCATCATTGCAAGTCAAAGAAATGATTCTGAATTAACCCAGGTGTGATTCTCTTGACGTGAAAATTTCTTCCCTTTTAAAACATGCTATTAAAATTTGTTCCTGTATATCATCGGATTTAACAAATGCCATAATTTCATGGTGGTAATGTGGAATGATACTGCTTGGACATAGTTTTTGAAGACTAGGGTTAAAATATGAAATTTTTCTTCAGGAGAGAGAGCCAATCTAATAATAGCACTAGCATCTCATTAGGGTCTTGTCGACTTGGAAAGCACTATGGAGAAAAGCCCCAGCTCAACAGATGGTATCAGTAGAGAGTCATGGTTAATGTTGCCAGGCGGGCACTCGGGGCCACAGCCCACACTTCACACTTCTCTGGCACACTACATCTTGTGATCTTGTTTGATGATGCTTCTTACCTCTTCATTTCCAGCTAATGGCTCCCCTGCCATTATTCTTGTTAAAAATAATCTTCCTTTTTCTCTATATTCTTAAGTGCACTTCAGATTTGTAAGGTTCATCAAAATAGAAGATGATGTATGTTCTATGCTATCTTCCATAAGGAATGAAATCTTCCAGAAAGAAACTTACTATTTTTACAACACTTGGAACCCAGCCTTATCCCCATTTGCCATCACTGTGGGGCCCTGTCTATGGAAGCCCGTCCTCTCACACTGATCTGTCTGTGGAAGACCATCCTCTCACACTGATATCTATGGAAGCCTGTCCTCTCACACTGATATCTGTGAAAGCTTGTCCTCTCACACTGATCTGTCTGTGGAAGGCCATCCTCTCACACTGATGTCTGTGGAAGCCTGTCCTCTCACACTGATATCTGTGAAAGCTTGTCCTCTCACACTGATCTGTCTGTGGAAGGCCATCCTCTCACACTGATGCCCTTCTTGCCTTCATAGACCAGCTATTCCCTCCATGTTGGCGATTATTACAATGAGCACAATGTTTAAGCACTGCCCAGCTTAAAAAGAGAGCCTCTCCTCCCTGATACACACTGACTGACTTACTGTCTGTCTGTCTGTCTCTCTGTCTCTCTGTCTTTCTCTCCCTCCCCCCTTTCTCTCCCTCCCTCCCTCTCCCTGATATGAATACATTTCTCCACACTTGGTCTGACTTCCTAGTCAACTTGACAGCCTCTATAGATAAGGCCAGTCTTTGGATATGACGATGAGGACTCTCTAGATCAGGTTACTTGAGGTGGGAAACCCATCTTCACTGCAGCAGCACCATTCTGTAGGCTGGTGAAAGTGGACTGAGCATTTATCTCCCTATCTCTGGGTAGTGAGTACAGGCTGACCAGCTGCCCTGGTTCCCACTGCTGTGCACTTCCCACTGCAATGGACCATATCCTGGAACCGTTAACCTAATAAACTCTTCATGCAGGTGCTTTTGCCAGAATCCTTCATCACAAGACAAGAAATGTAGTTGATACTACTTTTCACCAATGGTGACTGGGTTGTCGGGTCTTCTGGGATTGGTGAATTCTCACTGTGATTGTGTATGGTGGTCAGCATGGTCTCAAACTTTGTTTTTCAAGAGAAAAGACATCTCCATCTTCTTTTACTCTCATCTGTCAACATCTTCCCTGCCCTCCCTTGTCTTCCCCTCTCTTCCCTTCCATCCCTTTCTTCCTCCCTCAATCCCTCCCTTAAGTCCCCCTCTACCCCCACTTCTGCCCCATCTTTCCCAGACACTACTGTCATTTCCCACTTCCTCTCAAAACCGAGAACCTGGAACTTTTGAGAATTCAGTTTTAATTCATAGTTTTCTTTCTCTGTACTTGTTCTGGGTAATTTTATGTCTGTGGTTTGACATACAAGCTGCAGGCCAGTGTCTTCCGAATCGCCCCTGAAGCCTTTCCTCTGTCCTCTGGACGACGGTGCCTGTTTCTTTCCATGCCCTCCTGCATGCTTTTTCAGCATGTGATATATAACATCTTGGCCTGAACTTAAAGTTTTCCATGTGACTTGCTTCACTGTTGTTTTATGTCAGGAAGCAGCACCCTGTAAAGTAGAATTATTCGATAGGAATTATGGGATAGCCTCTGCTTACTTATCCTGTTACATTCTTTTATATCTGGTTATCATTCAATACTTTTTAACATCTCATAATATTTAGAATAAGTCACATCTGTCCCCTTCTTACCTTCCACTGAGGCATTTGCCCAGCATTTCTCACTGAGTTAGAAGACCATCCCGGCCCATGTCTAGAGTCTTCTCAGCTCTGCAAACCCATCTCTGTCAGGAGTCTGCAGTTACCTTTTTCATCAGCATTACTTTGTGTTATTCCTCATTTTAAAACTGCTAAGCAACTTCCAGTCACACTTACAAAACTTCAAACTTTTATACAGTTTTTAACAGACTATCTTCAATATAGACTGTCTGTTTTTAATATAGTCTATATGTTATATGGCATTGCCATCTTTCTCTCATTTCACTAGGTCACTGCTGTAGCATGCCACTTGCCTTGATGGAATCATTTTTACTTATATTTTACTGTCTCGGAGGCTCCCATCTGAACTATATGTTATGTCATTGCCCCAAGGAAAGGGACAGCCTTACGTTTCCAGTTCCCCATTCCCCTCACGTTGTTTCTGGTCAGATTAATCTTTGCCTAGAACAAGACAAACTGTCTCTGTCTTCTGGGCCAGCATGTCTAACGACTTCCTCAGGACATTTAAATTCTGTGTTCTACCCTCCTGTCACGTTCAGGTTCAGGACTGTCTCCGTGTGCAGTCGTCTTTTTACTTATTGATAGCTTGATTATCTCTTGATAACTGGTGGGGCCTTGGATGTCCATTGCCCTGGGCTTAGTGCTTGGTTGGAAGTTGGAGTTTGGCTTAAGCACTGCAATGCTTTATAAAAGTGAGCAGGTTATAGGGTGGACCAGGTAAGTCATGAAGTTCCTAGTAAGGTTAGCCTCCTGGATGTTCACCCTGAGGCCTATATTCATTGTTACCATGAGGGCAGGAAATATGGCTGCTGCCCTCAGGTGGAAACGTCTCTCTGCTTTGTTGTTTGAGGTGCCATTGACGACTTGGAGGCATCAAGGATTTTACTTTTATACTCAGTTCAGTTTTTTTTTCTAGTTTTCGTTTTCTGCTCTGGTTTCTTCTCCACATATTTTATACTGATTTCTTTTTAAATAGATTCTCTTTTCACACACACACACACACACACACACAGAGAGAGAGAGAGAGAGAGAGAGAGAGAGAGAGAGAGAGAGAGAGAGAGAGAGAGAGACATGGGAGAGAGGAAGAGGGATGGGAAAGAGAGGAGAGGAAGAGGGACAGGGCAGAGGGGCAGAGAGAGGAGAGGGAGTGAATAGAGAAAATTGAAAGAATGTCAATGTTATTACTTTTCTATTCCGTAACTATCGTAACTCAACTGAACAGTAGGCTGCGGGAGTGGAGGTGTACGACCCTGCTCCCAGTCGCAGATGCTGAGTTCCCGGTCATAAGGAGCCTGTGTTTGGACTTTCCCTACAGGTCTTCAGGTGGAACGGAAACAACTTCGCCTGGCACCAGACATTGCCTGTGCGAGGTGTGCTGGGCATGGCCTTGTTCAGCAGAGGAGGCTCTGTCTTCTTAGCCATTTCTCAGGCTAACATCAGACAAAATCCCCTCTTATTCATGTGGTCTGGTAGTCAGTTTATTAACTTTCAAGAACTGTCCGTCAGTGGAATAACACAAGTTGAGGCTTTGTCTTCAGGCGATGATATTTACTTATTTTTTGCCAAAAATACCTTTCTAGGTGAGTGAATGCAGTGCTTGTAATGCATGTGCAGTTACCGCCCACATTCTGCAGCATTGTCTGTTATGTGTGACATGTTCTCTTTTTTCATGATTTATAGACTGATGCCAATTAGATGAGGATTTAACCAAAGCAGGAAGCATTCTATCTGTGATCTTGTGCTGGACTGAACCAGTTTAAACTTATATTTCTATAAAATGAGCAGTAGATGGGTAATGTGAAAATGTATATAAAGACTTTATAGTCAATTTCCCAAGTTATAATTTTATTGGACTATTCTTGGGTGTCATGAGAAATTTATAGAATAATGATATAACTGATTCAAAATATAGTCTGCACAAGAATACATTTTCTTCTGGTTGTTTCAGTTTCAAGGATGAAATATCAACAATCATCAATGGGTGGACATTTTATTCTTTTTTAAACAAAAATTATAGCAATTTGTATTTTATGTGCATTGGTGTTTGTCTACATGTATGTCTGTCTGTATGAGGGTGTCAGACCCCTGAAGTTAGACAGCCGTGTGTGGGTGCTGGAAATTGAACCTAGATCCTCTGGAAAACCAGCAAGTACTCTTAACCACTGAACCATCTCTCCAGCCCAGGAACATTTTATTCTTAGTCTTTCTTGTGTGTAGCTTGGTGTATGTGCTTCATGTAACAGAATATGTCTCCTGGTGTGTCTTTGTGTGTGTGTGTGTGTGTGTGTGTGTGTGTGTGTTTCATGTGATAAAAACAGAAAGTGATTGCAGTGTTCCCTACCAAGTTGTTAAAATAGATGTTTTGTGTGGAGAGTTTCGTTGAATTTGCTATTTCACTACACTTCTGCCGTGCAGTGCTGTCCTTTTTGCACAGCTTGTTTCTTTTCATTTCTTAATCAGGAAATCAGAATGCAGTCGACATTTTTGTCTGGGAGATGGGGCAGTCATCTCTGAGACATTTCCAATCCCTGGACTTTGCCACTGTTAACAGAATCCGTTCTTTCACACCAGCCTCTGGAATAGGTAAGGGTGTTTCAACTGCTAGGCAGTCTGCTAACGCAGTATGGGGAGCTAGACTGATTCCAGTGTCACTGAGTTCAGATGGAGTGGTAAATGCTCAGTCCTGCCTGGCTCCTTTAAGTGAATGCTGAGCTCAGAGTTTAGTAAGTTATTCTGCAGCTAGCGTTCCTACCCTGTGAGTCATCTGTAGCCCCTTAACGTGTTTCTTTTAAAAACACTTCTCCAAAAAGCATTTCTGTGAAAGATGCTGTTTTATTTCATGTCTGACTTATTAGATTATTTCTATGTCACCTTTAATTTGTTCTTTGGTTTTTCTAGCTATATTTAGGTCTGGCTGACATAGAGGCATTGTATATCCTTAATATGTACAGTGTGATGCTTTGAAGCACATGTGAAATCATTGCTTCATTAGGCTGCACGGCCTATCACTCTTCTGTATGTAGTGGGAACTCAAGATTTATTCTCCTGACCTATTCTGAGTTTTCAACTCTGTTGTTGGTTGTACAGTTCCCACCCTATACAATGAGCTCTCCAGAACATATCCACAACTGAAGGTCTGATTCTTTAATCAATCCCCTTCCGTTTCCTGCAGTGTAGGCCTGTGGCAACCGCCATTGCAGCTTTCTTCATTTAAAGATTTGTTTGTTTATTTGTTCGTGCATGTGTGTACACATGCATGTATACTAGTGAGCAGGCCTCCATCACAGTTGCACGTGGAGATGAGAGCAGAACTTACTCTGCCACACTATAAAGTGTGAAGTCTACAGCAGCAAGCTACCCCTCAGGGATGTTGAGGGCAGCCTGGCAGGCTTGTGTTACACAGGCTTTGATTTATCTGTGGCTCCATGCCCTTGGCCCTGCTGTAAGTTCTTTTTACAACAGTTCAACTTTTTAAGATCCTCAGGCTGCTTGAATGTCCTCTCCATGAACATTCGAAACCTGAAAGGGTGCCACCAATGAAATGTTATACCCACAATGCCTTGTTTTAAGGATAAAATTAGTGAGAGAAAATCAGGTAAGATTACCTTCAGTAAGATTATAAGATGCACTGTGACTTTTATGTTGTTGCTGCTGTTTTCTTTCTTTGAGATAGGGTTTCTTCGCATACATAGCCCTGGCTGTGCTACAACTCAAACTCCCAGAGATCTGCCTGCCTCTGACTCTGGAATGCTGGAATTAAAGGTGCCACCATTCCTGTGAATCTTTATGATTATAATTGTGTCTAATTTTCAGGTTAATATATATAGGTATCCCCAAATCTGAAAATCTCTGAAATCTGAAATATTCTAGTCCTTCACATTTCATACAAAAGGTCTTGGCCTGTGGAAGAGGAATTGCGTGTTCTCTCTGCATCTGGATTCTCGTGTCTGTGTCTCCATTCGGTCTGTTACAGTATAGCCAGTCACAGCAACTCAGGGAACTTGATAATATAGGAACGAAGTACCCAAATAGCTTCTCTGTAAAACAGTTTGGATTGTCTAAGTGTCTGGGACTTTTGACATGAGCACTGCTGCGGTAGAGAAATCCTTTTAGGCATTTCAGAGGCACATGCTTTAGTGCAAGAAACGTGAATGAAATGTGTTCCAGCTGCCTAGACCAACCAAGAGAACATCCTGAGCTGGAGGGGACCTTAGATGTAAGAAAGTTTTTGGACAGGGATTCAGCCGTAAGCATTCACGAGGACTTCTGACTATTTGAGTATGGGCAGCAAAACCCTTGCACCTTGGCAATTTCACAGCTCTTAGTTTGAAATTGAGGAAGGCTGTAGGGAACTGTGTCTATTGGAAGCAGTAAAAAGTTTGGTTCTAGATGGCTGTAGTTCGAGGTAACGTTAAAGCGCCTAGGTGGTGAGAGGTGTGGCACAGATTCAGGAGGAAGGGAGAGGTTTAGACGTCAGAGATGCTGATCCCTGGGGATAGGCGAGACTGGCCAGTTAAGACAATAGAGTAACGCAGGAGACGAGCAGAATTAGTCAACCCTACAGGACTCTGGTGTTTCTTTTGTCTGTGGAATCATAATGGAGCACTGCACCTTCCCTGGGGTCACTCATCTCCCTCACCCACTCAGCACGAGAGTTAGGTTTGCCCTGTGGGTTTTCCCTTTTGTTTTTAAGCCAAGTTCTCCTACTGAGCTGCCTTTGTTTCCATGGCTCTCCCCCTTCCTTCTGGCTCTGCATTCATCCTGCACACTCTAATTTCTACCTGGGTGACGGTGTGCCTTTCTAGTCCCCACACTCGTCTCACTCTCCCCCGAGACCTGAAGCTAACCCTCCCCCCCACCGCTCACAAGGAAACACCTTGTGGTGCTCTCCTATGATGCACAAGAGGACTGGCTTTCTTCTTTTGATTTACTGAATACATTCTGTATCTTTCCTTATGTTTGTTAGCTCTTCTCCCTACTTATCCTTTAACTTGGGGCCTCTCGTTTCTGCTTCTGTCATCTCCGTCCCTCAGGATTTCAGAGGGATGGACTGTCTACTCAGGTCACCTCCCAATGCTTACAATAGTCGCCTAATGAATGTTTTTAAGGAAGAAGTGTACTGTGTGGATGGGCCAATAATTGAAGTTATAGAATTCCTTTTAAAGATTTTTTTTTTCAAAAAAATATAATAGGTGTACTTTCTGAAAGAATTCAGGAGAAATTCTGCCGGAGGTTTTATGAAGAGCCCATTGTGAGGCCTCTCTGTTTCCTTTGTTTCTGTGACTTGAAGTTGTAGAGACATGAAAGACAGCAGGGAATTACTCAGAATAGCTATTATAAAGTCCTGAAAGCTGAAAGCATGCACTAAAAAACGCTCAAAGGATTTCTTATTTTGTATAAGTCAAATACTTTATTAAAAATGTTAAATTGGAACCGGGGGCATAGGTGCACATATTTATGCTTTGGTTAGTTCCGTGATTGATTTCTGAAAACGGAAGACAGAACATGAACAGGGCGCATATGGCAAGGATGTGTAGATTTGCCACATCTTTCTTTTTTGGCTCCTTTAAGGGTAAATAGATTCCTTTTAAGGTGGCAATCGCAGGACGGAATGGGTGGGTACAAGGGCAGCTCTGTAGTCTCTGTCTTACAACAATGTGGCATATAGTAGCAGAAAGACGTGTGTGTGTGTGTGTGTGTGTGTGTGTGTGCGCACGCGTGTGTGCACATGTGTGACAAATAGTGTTATAGCTACAACAGATAATTTCCAGGGAAGAATTGAATAAAGCATTCAAAGGGTTTAGGCTAGTTTATGATATACCGACGAAGCTTTCTTCAACAATCATGGGATTAGGACTTATGGGCTAAGTAGGCGGCTAAGTGCTGTGCAGGAGATGGGCTCTAGGCAAGGAGTACAAAGTAAACAAGGAGCTCAGGCGGTGGTAGTGAGCACAGGCTTTCTAGAACAACCAGGGAGAACCCAGGGTGGCCCAAACAGAAGCAGTGAGGGAATAGTGGCAAGAGGGGCGAACAAAGAAAGATTAGTAAGCCAACTAAATGGAGAATTAACACATTTTGGTGTATATTCTAAAACTTATATAGTGCCTTTTGTGGGAAGGTGACAGAGGGAGGGAGAGAGAAAGGGGGAGGAAAGGGAGACAGATTCCTAAGAGATAGAGAGACACAGAGATAGAGATCCTCCTTGCTGACTGCTTTAAGACTGCTTTAAAAGGGAAGCATTTAAAATTTGTTTTGGAATGTCTGTAATTTATGTAAAATATCTGGCCATTTAAAGTTTCTAATATATTGTCATGATTTCTCCCTTCTTTACCTTTATGCCAGTCTTAGTAACATTTAACAGTACCTAACTTAGTCAGCATGATTAGTACCTTAGCAGTAAACATTAATGGCTAGGAGTTTTTGATGAGCAAGAGTCAGGATGTTGTCTTTCCCACCGGAACCTATGAGATACACCCTAGAAGGCTGGTGTCAGCCTTTCCAGGTGCCTGTCATTTTAATACCTACTCATGCTTTCTTAACAGCCGTCTGTTCTTGTGTGTCAGTCAGCACTAGAACTTGTGTGTGTTTCTCTAGGTTTCCCCAGTACCTCTCCATTAATGTCTGAAGAATGTTTAGTGCTATATTAGTATTTTAAAACACCGCTCTCCTAATCTGTGTAGCTACAGATGTATGCCACTCTCGTTAGATAATAGCACAGGTTCTGGCAACGTCACAAGTGCTCTAGAAATGTCATATGTATATTCATTTTCTTTGGATTAAATATCTTGAATAATTTGCTAAGCGAAAATTTTGTTTCCACTTAGTGCTGAAAACTTCAAATGTTAAACTACAAATGTTAAAATTAGAAGCCTGTGTGGGTGAGACGGCTCAGTGACCAACAGTTGTTGTGGCCAAACCTGACAACCGCTTGGTTGTGCTATAAAGATACCCAGCTCCCAAGAGTTGCCCTCTGACCTCCACATGCACTTGGCGTGCATGCTGTCATGTCTGCAAAATGGATACATAAGTAAAAATTTAAAAACTTACAAACTTGAATACTGTGTGGCAGCTCATTGATCTGCATCATGCCGTGATTATGGAACAGAATGATTTAGAACTTTTGTCTATATTAGTTACAACTGTCAATTTTACTATAAAAAGGCTAGAGAATAAAATATGAAAGTGAAACATTTGGTGGTGAAATTCTTTTTTAGCTTTGAAAACCTCTATATAAGTTTAGCATGGGCACAAAAAAAATGACAAAATACACTTTCATTTTATCAGGTTGTGATTTTTCATGAACAAATTATATGTACAATGTCAAGCTGAATCCATCAATGCACAGTACTGAAAAATTACTTCTATCCTGCTGTTTCAAAAGCAGAATCCTATTTGTTTTAGTCTAGGACTCACGTGGCGCTTTGAGCGTTGGAAGGGTTTTGCTTTGGAGCTGTGAAGAGACCACGCGTGGGCACATGATGCTTCAGTTCTGATGCCTTTCTCTCCTTCCAGTGCACGTACTTCTAACTGGCCAAGACCGGTCTGCTCTTTACTGCTGGAACTCAGAGCTGAATGCCTTCACTGTCGTTCTGGAAGCACCCTCTGCACACGATGCAGCTTTTGTTACGGTGAAGTCGCTTAATTCAAGCAAGACTTTAATTGCTTTAGTGGGAGCCACTGACACCCATGTGTATGAGCTGACCTACGTCTCCAGCCAGTCTGACTTTATTCCTAGGTAGGTTCAATAGTTGATGCTTAATGCTTTTAGCTTACAACTGTGTGTGGCGCCAAATTTTTCCACCTCATTGATTAAGTCACTGCCTTATGTAAAATGTAGGAGTCAGAAATCTGTGCCTTATCTATAGTTTTGGAATCTAGTCTATCAAGTTAACCAGTGTTATGGGTATTTTGTATGCAAATTTTACTTATGAAGTGTTTTGATCCTTGTAAAACTTCATTAATATTCAGTGTGATAAGAGTCTGGGACTAACCCACCGTGTGTATCCTTCAGTGGTCGCCATCGACTCATTTTAAATGTGCTTCTCATGCTAGTTTAGGTGAACTGATGTTTGAACCTGGTGACAGGGAAGCAATCATAGCAGTCAGTGTCCTTGATGACGCAGTTCCCGAAGAAGAAGAATCCTTCAGAGTTCAGCTTAAAAATCCAAGAGGAGGAGCAGAGATTGGCACCGACAGTTCCGTGAGAGTCACTGTTCGTCCCAATGATGATCCCTATGGAGTTGTGGCCTTTGCCCAGGTAAAAGGACTGAGAGCTTCACTTGTGTGAAGGCTGTTGTAGCGATACATTAGCTTTGACAAGCTGTCAAGGAGTGAGTGATACTTGCCTGGTCTTAAGTCTTTTTCCTTTCCCTTGCCTCAGCCTCACGTCTTACTTCAGAGAATTCTGACCTACGGTAGGATTCTACAGAGAGTTCCAGTGCACAGGCTTACGCACTGGGTTCTTGTCGCATTGCTCTGTTTACTTACTTTGATTTGATTTGATTATAATACATGTACTATTTGGTCTTGTCTCAGTGTTTTGCTTCAGTTACTCTCTTAAAAAAAGATTTTAAACCAGAGTGTAGTCACAAAAGAGATGCTAGATATACTATACAATGTATTACATCACACACATCACATACAGACATTACACCAAATGGAAGGAGTGGCGAGGCTTATAATGGTACATGTGTTGTCCTACAAAGAGATGCCTTTGCCGATTTTTTTCTCAAGGAAAGAATTTTGAAAATCTTCTCAGGTTCTCCTATACCTGGGTTTCATATTTCTTTACCAATATGAAGAGAGGTAGACATTCATATTGTATTATTCCTATTTTCAAAGTATATTGTGATGTATTAACTTGTTATATTAACATCTCTACTGCATCTTTCCCCCGAATCTCTCACCTGTAAGAAAAACCTAGTTCAGATAGACTTGGCCACCATGAGCCAGCACATCCTGAACAAAGGCGAGGTGTGGGTTGGCTGTGTGCTGCTCTGTCCCTACAGCCCAGACAGTGCCACTGCACCTTTCTCTGCTCTCACTGGGAAGTTGCAAGCTCAGTCTGCTGGCTCCAAAGCTTGTGTCATTGTATAGTACTGTTTTCCTATTCAAGTCCAGTTAGTGACAGAAAGGAAGGATGCCTTAAGGGTCCTTGAGACCCCCTACGGCTTCGGTGACTCACTAGGAATGTTCCCTATAGATGGTGTTTAGTAAGTCTTGTCACACACACACACACACAATATATATATATATATAATATGTATAATATACATATATTATATATATAACAGTTACAGCTAAAATTCAAAATTATCTAAGGAAAGATACTCATGAGCTAGTCCCAGGGCAAACAGGGATAAGATTCCAGCAGTTGTTTAGGGATCACATAGAATATATCGCGTGATTTCCCTAGCATTGGGTTGTGTCGCTCCAACACATGTAGAATTCGGACACTAATAGAATCTTAGTACAGGTTCAACGTCAACGTTTTTATTGCTAGCTGGTCACATGGTCATTCTCTGCCTCACACATGTCAAAACTTTAGATCCCAGAAGAAAAACAGATGCTAGCATGAACCATATTATTTGTATCAATTGTCTATTCCTAGGAACCATGCATCAGTGCTGTGAATAGAAGGGACCTCATGAAAACCAAATTATTAGACAGTAGCCGAGGCCCAGCCTCCTGAGTTTGGCTCTTACAGGCCAGCAATCAGACCTACTATGTCAATACCTGGCCAGGCCCTTAGCAACATATTGAATTTGTCCCTTGGGGAATGGGAGGGCTTGGAAGTGTTGAAAAAGTGGCACAGCATTCCAGCTAGTGATTTGCATTGAAGGGACTGTACCAGCTATTGAGTTCATATTCTAAATAGAAAGTGACATTGACTGGAGGCCACTGCTACAGTTCAGTAGTTATGGCATGATGAAGCTGTTGGAAAGCATGAGTTTACCCTTCTCCTCCTTGTGGAAAACTGTAGGAAGAGGAGCTGCATAAGGAATGAGGTTGTGCATGCATTACCCTTAGCTGCATAAAGGATGAGGTCTGTGCATGCATTACCCTTAGCTGCATAAAGAATGAGGTTGTACATACATTACCCTTAGCTGCATAAGGAATGAGGTTGTGCATGCATTACCCTTAGCTGCATAAAGAATGAGGTTGTGCATGCATTACCCTTAGCTGCATAAGGAATGAGGTTGTGCATGCATTACCCTTAGCTGCATAAGGAATGAGGTTGTGCATGCATTACCCTTAGCTGCATAAGGAATGAGGTTGTGCATGCATTACCTTAGCTGCCGGTGGGGTTGGGAGTGAGTTAGATCACACTCTCAACCAATCTGGCCCTTCCCTGGAACAAAGGAAAACCTGACAAAGGTTGAAGAGAAATAGATTATGAGCATAGAAATAATTTTAGTTTTGTTTTCTAGTTCACATTGGTGAACAGAACAAGCAGCAAGGAAAGCCAGTTTAACTAGTGTGCTTTACTCAACCCGGCCTCTCCAGAATGCTGTACTTTCCTCATGGTCAAAAGACCGCTGAAATAGTTTACATTCTTTTTACTACTTTGTCTTTCAATTGCTGTACACACTTCACATTTAGAGACCAACTAATCTTGAGCTTTCAGTAGTCACATGTGGGCAGGGGCTCCCATGTATTATAGGGTAACTTTAAGATATACACTGTGTGAGTTCGGGATGTTCCAAGTTTAGAAACCCTCTCCTATCTGCTGTTCACATTTTCACTAACTTCTTCAGGTCTCTCCTCAAATGACACCTTAGCGGAAAGGACTTGCGTAGTTGAGAACTAATACCCATCATCCGGACCTTCATGTCCTGCCTTTTCTTTTTATTGATACTTAGAGTCGGTTAATTTATTATCAGTCTATTTTCATTTGAGTTCAAAAATACATGAGCTGGAAGCTGGGCGACTAGGGAGAGTATGCCGGTGTGCAGGCATGAATCACGGGAGCTTCTCAGGCTTCTCTGGGCTTCTGACAAATATGAAGGGCTAGACTAGGGCAGCTGAAATGAGAACATGGGAGGTGACAGACACCATAGCTCCCTTCCACCCTCTCACCCAGTCTTCAGGAAGCCTGCTTACCGGGTTCCTGTGGGCAAGATTCAGAACTCCTGCAGGCTCTTCCGTGGAATTCCTCAGTGAGCCCCTCAGGACAGGTTACTTGTATCTGGACAAGCTTTAGGATGAGGTTTGGTAGAATTTTTGGTGCATCTTCTGGCAGTTTGCAGGCCCCGTTCTAGTTGCTGTCAGCAATGAAGGGCAGGGAACCAAAGAAGGGCTTTCCCTTTCTGAATAAGTTAAATATTTTGAGATCTGGCATTTTGTGACTGTCTGATAACCGTGAGCAAGACTATGTGACTTTGGCACATGTGTAACCCACTGAACAGCTGTGTAAAATGTTTTCTTGGGTTGGATCTCTGTTCAAATGAACATTCTAAGCATTAAAGGGGTGGGGTGTCTCTTGAGATGACCTCTGTTAAGAACACATGGGGAATTTTATAGAAGAGAGTTTTTTAAAAAGCATCATTATTTGTAAAATGATTATGTTACTGAGAAATCAAGGATGCTTTAAGAAGGGGTTTGTTTTCAATCTAGGGCTACCTGTCACCAGCTGTGACATTGCTGAATGCAAAATCATAAATGTACGTAAACATTATGAGAATACTTTAGCTAATACATTTGTATGATTATTAAGAATGGACTCTCTAGATGCCTAAAGGTTGGACCTATGTGGAAGTAGTCTTTTTGAGGAAAAATTCTTTAAATGGTTGGCACAAGATGTTGTATGTGTTTAGAAAAGAGTGAAACCTTCATGGAGTGGTAAGCCACTAGAATTGGAATGAAGAAATGTGGCTAGGAAGGATAGGTGAGGAGAGAGATTTCTTTTTCCTGGCAGGAAGAACAGTTGCAGAGACCATGAGCTAAGGAATGAAACATCACCAACAGAAGTAGGTCAGCTAATCAAATATTTCATGGGATATGAATTTAAGCCTAAGACACTTTGCAAATGATCGGCGAGCCTCAGTTCTCAGGATGGTCTTGCAGTGGGTGTGGGATTGGAGATTTCTAGATCTAACTCTTCATTTACTCGCAGGCAAGGGAGGAATTACCAGATCTTACACAGATGCAAACGACTTCCCTGCCATTCTAGACTGCATTCTTGCCATTCTACAAACCTTTCAATGCTCTGTGAACTGTTTTAACAAGAAATGCACGCTGTGTATAAAAGCAATGTTTGTCTATTGAATAAAATATATCAGGAAGGCAAACATAAAAACCATGCAATGCGATTAATGGTTTCTTGTGACATTGGGCTATTTATGTACTCACTTTTTGAGATGGTTGTACTCTGTAGTCTGGGCCAGACTCAAACTTGTGTCTTCCTGGCTTAGGAGCCTGAGCACACACCTTACAATGTATCGCTGTTGGTAAGTGTTATAACTATGTGGCAATGAAAGGCAACGAAGAGATTGCTTGGGTATTGCAAGGCAACCAACCCCCTGTGCCTTTCTACCTATCTTTCAGAACTCATTGCATAAGCAATTGGAAGAGCTGGAGCGAGATAGCCTGGTCACCCTGAATGTTGAACGCTTGAAAGGAACGTATGGTCGCATAACTGTAGCATGGGAAGCAGCGGGAAGTGTCAGTGATGTATTTCCCACCTCGGGAGTGGTATGTAATTTAAGAATTATAGAAGACACTTACAATCACAAATCCTGTCTGTTGGAAGAAGTTTTAGCGTGACTATGTTAACACTGGATTCTTGCTAATCACCGTAGAGTAGAATAGAATTTAAGGCTAGTTGTATTTGTTTCCCTGTAAAAGAAAAACTAGACAAAAAATGAAGCCCTTTGAGTTTCACTACATGAATTAACCAAAACACATTACATTGTAGAGAGATAAAATGAGCTAAACTGGGAATGGAAATATGTCGAGACATAAGAAAAGCCAAACAGTTCTTAAAGAACAAATCTTGGGAAATAGGCGTCCTGGTGGAAAGGTCAGTGAGAGCCGTAGACTGAAGATGTTCCCATTGGCTGTCAGTAGACTGAGGTGGAGAGCTCTGGACAGGAGACTTACATGAATTAATCATGTGGAAATGAGGAAGGCAGAAATGTGTAGAGGGAGAGGTTGATCCGTAAGCAATTGCAGATCCAGTGGAGGTCAATTCTGGGTGAGTTCTGTGTCTAAGCTGCCATCCCAGGGTTAGGCCTGATCCGTTGGGGTTCCCCCTTCATCAGGTGTTTGGGACTAGGGTGCCTTGGGTGGACTGTGGTGCAGAGCCTTTGCTAAAGCTAAGGGCCGTCCCCAAAGGTAAGCAGGAATCGGCTGCCCCCAGTAGTTGAAGGTTGACCTCATCGGCCACAGGGATGTGATCTGGGCTAAGGATCATATTATCCACCATGTAAGTTAGCATAAAATTGAAGCCCTGCTTCAAAAACATTTAATTGAATTAGAATATGACAGTTGACTCACAAAGAGGATTCAAGGAGCCTTTTGCTATTTGCCAGAAGTGTGACCTCCTCTTTTGCTGGGGTTCTGTAGATTAGTGTTTTGCCCAAATATTTCTCTGAAGAACCAGTGAAAGAAGCTTTTATGAAGTTATCTCTTAGAAAAAAGTGTGTGTAGCAGTTCAGCATTTCTAGATTTTCATCATTTCAAATTGATGGGTACTTCAGTGTATTAAGGATGGTTTAGCATTCTCTTGCATTTAACACTTATTCTATGCAAATCACCACTAGTGGTATCTCTCTCTGTATGCACTGAAATATATTTCTCTAGATTACTACATAAATATGACTAAGATTTAAAATGTTAACATCCTCTTTCCTTGACATTAATTTTGAAAGAATTATTTTTTCTTCTTTACCTTTTTATTGGTTCTTTGTCAATTCCACATCTTGCACCCCAATCCCACTCATCTCCCTGTCCCTTTGTATCTGTCCTCCACTCTTGCAACCTCCCAAGTCTTGTGGAATCTGTACTATGTGACAGTGTGTTCCACAAAATACCATTTTGTCCACACTTCTTTCCTTACAAATGTTCATTGTTATGAGTCATCGATTCAATTTGAGGCCTCTGGCTTTTGCTGTATATCCATACCGAATCCTCACTGCGACTCCTCTCAGATGACAACTCATTCTTGGCCTGTGTCATGGAGATCCTGCAGCTTTGGATCTGTAGGGCTGGCCCTTCACATGCTCCAGCAGTTCATAGATGGGATAGATGTTGGGGTGAGCCAGCCCAAAGCTGTAGGTCTGGGCCTGCGTGGTAGCTAAGCTGGTCATTCCACCAGCTGCCCCATACCCACACCACCAGGTAGAGCTTTCCAGCACTGTCCTGGTTAGCTCACCCAATGCTGTAGCCCACAAGGGGCAAACCCAGCTCTTCTGCTCTCAAACCCGTGTGCCAGCTCACTTGTGTCATGCCAGCAGGGCCAGCTCTACTGTGCTTCCCAGAGGACGTGCAGGCCCTACTCTCCTGAGTGCTGCAGCCAGTGATAGGCAGGACCAACTTTTCTCCTCTCATTACCTCAGAACAGCTCTCCTGTCCGCCATAGATGGATTGGAGTGAGGGAGAGCATCTTTCCCTAACCCACACTAATGCACGGTAGACGAGTTATGGGGCCAGCTTTCCCATGCTCACGCTTGTGAGGCCAGCTCACCTGCATGCCTGCTGTGCTCACATGCTGTGTAGTGTTGTAGTCAAGGGAGAGAGATGTTCTTTCTCTCCCCTCCACCCTGGCCACCAGCAGCAGGGAGCAGAAGAGCTGGCCCTGCCCCTTATTAGCACAACTCTCAGGAGAGCAAGCCCTGTACCTTGCCCACCAGCGTGATAGAAAGAATTATTTCTATGTAGTGTGGGTAACAGTAGATACATTTTGTAAGGGTCACATAGTAGATGCTTCTGATTTTATGTTCTGTTGTGTGTGTGTGTGTGTGTGTGTGTGTGTGTGTGTGTGTGTGGTTTCTTTTTAAAAACGACTTTGCTTTTGTAGTATAATCGTCAGGTAACAGCAGTTGTTACAGGAAGTCACCGTGTTTATGTAAGTGTGTTTCGCTGCATCCCAATAACATTTCATTTATGTAAGACGGGTCTGGCTCATAGGAGAGGTGGAGGCCTAGGCCTAACGAATGACTGATTTGTGAACGAATTTGGCATGTGTGACATAGAAATGGCATCTATAAGTCAGATCCCTGTCAGAAAGGACTCAAGATACTTTCAGCAGATTTCAACTACTGAGATTCCTGAAAGTCGCTGTCCTTTACATTGTAGTGAAAAGTTGTTGGGAGCGATGCCCTTGAAGCCCTCCATTATTGATGTTATTATTATGGTTAGAATTAAGTATGACTGGGTTCATGGAAATCCCCAGCCAGCTGCAGAAGACTAATACAAATCTGGTGGTCAGGATGAATAATCATATGATAAAGCTCTGACCTTGCTGAGAAATACATCTGACGTCAAGACGCCCAATGTGATGACCTATGACCTTTCTGAAAAACCAACATTCTGCTGACTAATAGATATGACAAACTTGTGACCTTTCTAACATCCTGTCAACATCAGCCGATTCCCTGACCACACGAATATTGTGTCCTTGGCCTGCGTAAATGTTTCTTACTTCCCCTCTCCCTCTGTTACCCCTGTTATGGTATAAATTCAGCCTTGGGGAAAGATAAAATTGTCGCCTTGATCAGATTCTTGTCTTGGCGTCCTTCTTCGTGTCTCTTGTCCCCCATTCTCTTCCAGGTACACCCAATACCCTTCGCTTACAAAAAGTAGCCACCAAGATGGGACAATTTGAATATAAAAATTAACTCAAGTTTTTGAAGAGCTTTAATTTTTTTTTAATCTTCTAATTTTAATATAAAAGACATTTGATTTATTTGTAAATTTATATTATGTTATAGATTTGCATAAATCATATTAAAATAAATGAACATTTTTACGACATGATGTTAACCCTAAAATTAGTAAAACTCTCTCTTTTTTTAGATTTCGTTCGCAGAGGACCAGGCGATGTCCACCATCACTCTGACTGTCCTCGCGGATGACTTGCCAGAGTTGTCTGAGGCCGTGGTTGTAACCCTTACCCGGATTGTCACAGAGGGGGTTGAGGACCCATCGGAAGGTGCTACTATTGACCAGAACAGAAGCAAGGCTGTGCTGACCATCCTGCCCAGTGACTCGCCCTACGGCGTGGTTGGCTGGCACGCTGAGTCTCTCTTCACTAGAGTGCCTGAGCCCAGAGGTCAGTCCTGGGAAAGATCTGTCAGGTGCTAATAAAACGTTTCCTTGGACATTTGAATTATACCATTTGAAAGGGACGTGCATTCTTTTTATTCACATGGCTTTTTCAGCTTCATAGGCCATTCCTTTAAATTTAATTTAAATTTTGTAATTGTGGACTGACTGCAATAATGTTTACGACAGTACTTTTAACTTCTCAGAGCATGCTTTTATAACAGCCGTGTCCATTTGCGCTGCATTAGTAGCAGGGCTGGCATTTATTTCCTTTTTATAGTTTCTCTCCTCGTTTGCACTGTGCACAGAGATTTCCTGTGTACTCTCGGGAGGTGGAGGGAACAGTCAGTAACCCTGAGAAACAGACTTGGTGTTGGAGGTATTGATTATGTTACCCCAAACAGGAATCAGAGTGATTTCATCCAGTGACCAGTGCTGAACTGTTTAGCTAAGTAACTTCTGATTCCTTTTGTTGAATAAATATTCTAATAATAGGTTATGATCAATCTATTGAAATAAAATGTTACATAAATCTTGTGCTTGTAACAAACTTACAGGATGGCTTGAAACTTTTCAGATTAAAAAAAATGGGCAAACAGATTCCAGGTTCCTTTTAATCACAGAGCTGACAGGTCAAGTGGCATATAGTTATGTTCCTGGGCCCTTGCCTGTGTGTGGGTGCAACACCCAAGACAAGAGACATTAATAAAATAACACATTCTTTTTCATTTAATGAACATTTCTAAAACAGAAATTTGTAGGAATTGTATTCTTCCTTTTGGAAATAATCAATCATTAGAAACTCTTAGACTGGTGAGGATATTAATAAACATTTTAAGTATTTTATATGACAAATTACCTTACTCTGAGGTACAAAAAAATACTAGGATTTTGGAGACACTTTGAGCCTTGTGATTGACACCTCATGGTAGAAATTTAAATTGCTCTTTCGATGGTTCATATTAAATTATGATGGTGTGTCCAAATACCTATTTTCAAGACACTTGTGAATATTATGCAACTGTCACCTATGCGCTATGCCCATGTGTTCACTTCTGTAAGACGTCAGTCAGATTTACATCGTGCGTGACATGGATAGCATCTGAGGCTACCATCATGGGACAGAGGGACTAAAGCAGATGCAATCCAAGGGTGGACGGCAATTCTAAGTACAACTTTGGGAACAATGGAGACAAAACAGAAACCTCTCCCTAGTTTGTTGTTTGTAACTCCTACTTCCTTAACTGTCTAGAGAGAGTGGGTTCTACCATGAGTGTTTTCGACAACATTAGCAGAACACAGAACAGCTTAGTAACTTGAGGCACCTTTATCTCCTAGAGAACATCACTGTCGTTCAGTTACATCTTGTTCGAGACAAAGGACTACTTGGGGACATTTCCATTCATTTGATAGCGAAACCCAATTTCTTACTAGACATCAATAATCAAGCTACTGAGAATGAAGACTTTGTGTTGCAAGACTCAGTAATAATAATGAAAGAAAATATAAAAGAAACTCAGGCTGAAGTTGCCATTTTGCCAGTAAGTATAGATTCTAATATATATATATATATATATATATATATATATATATATATATATATGGTAAACTAACATGCTTTTAACCATAAACCTGTAATTCTCCAATAGGTAATAATGATTAAAATATGCTCTTAAATACAAGTATGGAATTTTACCACTCAGATATTTTATTGGATGGAAAATGGCAAGTGTATTTATTATTTTTGTTTTAGAGTGGCAACATTTGAATGCATTTGAAATGCTGAATTTTGATTGATTTTATGTCTGATTGACCATACTATGAAGATAATTGGTTAATTGCTTTAATAACTGAATGAATTAAATCTCCAAGTCAACCTAGTTATTTTTATTGTTTGGTTGGCAGCGAGAATTTTCACTTTATGATACAGTAATTTCAATATGGAGGAACGTTTAAATGGTCTAGGTCTAGGTCTAACTAGGTCCAGCTTTCGTGGGCTACATCACACTAGGTCTTCCTCTGTCTGTCTAAAGAGGAAATGGTTCCAGAGACACAGAGACACAGAGAGAGGAAACAGGCAGAATGCACATAAGACATCAGAGATGCCACTGCTTAGTGTCTTATAACATACGGGACATACGGTGATCTGGACTGGGGGTCAGCTCAGAGCTAATGTTTACTTAGCATACATGAGACCCCGTGTTTGATATACAATGGCACAGAATGTTTAAGTAGTGCATTATACATAATATCATGTGAGGTTAATAATACCTGTTAGACACTGTAGTCATGTCACATGCCGTTACATAGATACGGTAATATTTGTGCCCCTGTTAGGGGTTTTGCTGATGCTGGTTACCGGTCCTGTGGCGAGGACAGTAGGGAAATCACATAAAGGGGCAGGAGTAGAAGGGAGCTTTCCTATTTTTTTTCTGTATGTTACTTCTACGTCTTGATTTTTATTAATTTTTATTACACAAGTAAAGTGATTTTTTCAAAATTAACTATTATATTTGCTTACACGTGTTTCTATCTAGAACTTATACTTCTACAATACATGTGAATTTTATCAAACTTTCCTAATTTTTTTCAGGATGTTTTATAAATGTAAAAGGTTGAGATCAAAATTGTGGGACAGGATTTTGAACATATGATAATGTACTTGTGAGTACCTTTGAAAGATTGTCATTATTCTTGAACACATTATAGATTCCGAGGACGCTCTGAGAATGTATTGGATATATTAAAATATAGCAAGAAACCATGTGTGACAGAGCCATAAACCCTGAAGAATGCCAGGTTTACAAATGAAGCGTGGAGGAAAACATCTGTAATTCCAGCTGCTCGAGAGGATGCGGGAGGGGCACCTGGGCCACCGTGTTTGAGACCAACCTGGGCTTCATCCCAGGACCCAGATAACCAAATGAAGCATCTCTTTCTCTCTCATCTCAGGATGAAGTTCCTGAGCTGGACGAAGGACTCATTGTCGCCATTGCTGCAGTGAACCTGGTGAACCCCAACTTTCCAGCAGAGCAGCCCCGTGTGCAGAGACCAAGGATGGAATCAGCGGAAATAATGATTGAAGAAAACGATGACCCCAGAGGGATTTTTAGCTTTCGTGTTAGCAGAGTGAGAAGGCGTTTCTCTCATCCATAGTAACCTAAGCAAAGCTGGCCATTGCCGATTCAGCCAGTGCCTTTGCATGAATTTGCAAAGCAATCTGACTTATTTGTAGATAATTATTCAGTTCGTATTATGAATAAGTTTTAGTTCTTTTAGCCAGACCACAGAATGCAACATTACATTTTGCTCTGAGTTCTAAGTCCCTCCTCACATAAGTGAGAGTAGTAAATTCAACCCATTGTGGTTTCAGAGAGGTTTGAAACTTCGGCTCCCTTACAACCTTTATTCTCTGTTAAAGGGCGTTGGTGGCGTCATCATCGCTCACGAGGGACCTCAGCCCTTGAATATTCTTCAAGTTCCTGTCATCCGGATGGCTGGAAGCTTTGAGACAGTAAATGTTTACTGGAAAGCAACACCAGACAGTGCGGGCCTGGAGGACTTTCAGCCACCTCATGGGATGCTGCAGTTTGCCGATGGACAAGTATGTTCATTAGGAACAGATTGATTTGGGTTTGACTTCAAGCATGTGTGAGCGTCAACCAAGTGAACATACACTAGTGACTGCTAAGTGCATTCTAGTCTGTTTATTTATCAAATGAAATCTGTAAATTACTCTACAGCCCACTAATTAATCAGGGAACAAGAATTCATTCTTATGGTTTTTAACAACAACAACAACAACAACAACAACAAAAATGCATGCAATGTATTCTAATCAGACTTTTCCCTTCTCCAGATCCAAATCCTCCCACCTTACTCTACTCCACATCTTTTCTCTCTCTTTAAAAACCAAAAACAAAAGAAGAAACACATGCAGAGCCACAAAAATAAAACCCAGAATATACAAGCAAAAGACTGAGATAAGAAAAAAGTGCCTGAGCAAAGCTAATGAGACAAAAAGTCTTCAAAAATCCTACGGCGTTTGCTTTGTGTTGGCCAAGCTGAAGTGCGGCACATACACCCTGAGAGACTCTACTGGGGAGAACTCATTGTTATCTTACCAGCTGGGTTCAGTTGCAGATAGCTTCTTGGATAGGGGTAGGGGCCTGGGTCCACTTCCTACCTCTGCTCTTGGACCCCATAGCTTGAACATATGTAGGTCCTGTGCATGCTGCCATAGCCTCTGTGATGCACAGAAATACATCAGTGTGCTTGCTGTGTCTGGAGGACACTTCCTGTGGAGTCGTCTGTCATCTTTCTGACTCTTAACAATCTGCATCCTACAGAAAGAGAGTGAGTGCACTGTCGCAGTCTTCAGACACACCAGAAGAGGTTGTCAGTGCTCTTAATTGTTGAGCCATTTTTCTAGCCCCAGAAAGAGAATTCTAAGAAACAAGCATCTCACGTTTTTTTTTTTTTTGAACTTTTCTTTCATTTGAAATAGACGTTATAGGCATACAGGTTCTTAACAAAAAAATACTTTTTAAAAAAGCCTGACTTACTATTCTGTTCCTTGTTTTAGTTTATTTATTAACTTTATTTCTTAGTATTTATAAATTGATATTTTCTATTTTATTGCAGAACCATCACTGGTTTACGTAGTTAATTAGATACATAATTTTCAGTACTCTCTCGCCTCTGCACCACTAAAACTTTTCCCCCAGATTCCCAGTGCTACTCCATGTCTTTCCCTGTCTGTGACCAAGTTTGCCTTGGAGTGTATTTCCCCAAGAAGTGGTTACACCACTGAAGATGTGCGTGGCTTTGTGTGTATATATGTTTGTGCGTGTGTGTGTGTGTGTGTGTGTGTGTGTGTGTGTATGTGTGTGTGTGCAGTCAGACAACAACTTCAAGTGTTCATATGTATCTTCTATTGTATTTGAGAGTGGATCCCTCACTGAATACACATGCCAAGTTAGTTGGCTTGTGAGATTCTACTCTGTCTCAGTTCTCTCCTCCAGTTTCACCTAAGGGGTGCTTGGATGACAGGTGTGTACCACAGTATCTGGCTTTCCATGAGTTCTCAAGGTCCAAACACAGGCTCTCCCATTTGTATAGCATTTCACCAACTGAGCTATTTCTCCAGCACAGTCTTAGTAAGTAGAAAGGCGTATGGTTGTTAGAAAGGGCATGGCATTTAGAAACTTTAAAAAATATCCATTACTTTTTACATCACTAATAAAATAGCCTATGTCTTATTAAATTTGAAATTAACCTTGAAAATAATAGATTTTAAATTTCTAATGTTAAAGAATAGTATATATAGTCTTACATGTATATAAGTGGATATAATATGCAAAAGGCTGCTTTTTTCTTTTCTACTGTGTTTTGTTTCACTCATCAAAAATAATGAAAATATTTATGAGGAAACATCATTACATGTGTCTTTCCCAGCTCTGCTCGCTCCTGTCTCTGACTCCTCCCTCCCTCTCCTCACCTTGTGTTTCATAGGTCATTGCACCAATACACATAACTATAATTGACGATACTGAATTTGAACTCTCTGAAACATTCAGCATCTCCTTAATGAGTGTGACTGGTGGCGGCCGCCTGGGCGATGATGTTTTGGTGACTGTTGTCATACCACCGAATGACTCTCCCTTTGGAATATTTGGATTTGAAGAGAAGACTGTAAGTTAAATATATCAGGGGACTGCTTTTCCCCAGTTTTTCATGTAGCTGTCAATAAAATGTATCTTTAATTTTTGTTTTGAAGCTTCTCATAACTCTCCACTTAATGAGTCTTTCTTCAGGAATGGTCCTTGACTAGGCTGTTGCCTGTAGGAAACACTCCCGCAGCCTCTGCACACAGTTACACACTGCAAGCGTTGGTCACAGCAGGGGATCTTGCCAGAGAGCAGCAGATTCATTGTTACTGCTTACGGTAGACCAAGGTGTCCTTCTCACCATGCCTTCCATTTTCTGCCTGTGTTTTACTGCCAGAATGCTCTCCTTGTTGGGAACGCCTTTACCATTGCTCTTAGGATAGCTTAATTATGAGAAATACTGCTACTCATCCGTTGTACTGGAGTTTTGCCTTGAATTATACTGAGCAAAAGATTGGACGGTAGTCTCTTGTCGCTAGCGCTGGCATATTTTCTTATCATTCTTCTTTTTGCTGTTCCTCAGCTGTTTTCTTCCAAGATCCAAAAGAGCGAAGCCACTTATTACAGATTTAGCTCTTGAGTGGAGATAAAAAGCTCAGCCAGTTCCAAGCATGCAGTCTTTATGTGGCTCTATTTGGTGACAGTTTCTACATGAACAGCCTCTTAAATATAAAAGTAGGAAGATCTCTCTCATAACAAATGTTGTGTGGTGATAATAGATAATTATAAATTTATCTCTTAAAGCCTACTCCAATCTGAGATAATCATAAAGATCCGTAGATAATTCATATTTACTGAAAAGCTCTTGTGGCTCAGTCTGTCCCAGTTCACTCTCTTACCGATCCTGGGATCAGTCGCTCATCACAGGTAGCCTTTAGCAACTGTAACGCTACTCTAACACCCCACGTGACTCTTCTGTGGCTGGAAGTCTAGAGCTTTATAACTTGTCTATGAGATCTGTTTTTCAGATACTTAATGTAGTCTAGACAGTACCTAATAATTTTGTCAGTGTAATTTCAGTTTCACAAGAAAATGAGACTTTTTAGAGGATAATTTTACTACAACTAAGTCAAACATTTTCTACCTGGAATAAAAATCAGGCAGAGGTCTTGAAGTGGCTTGTGATAAGCTAACATCTGGGGAACACAAAGTGTATAAGTTCCTGAGATAATATCAATATTATTTTGGAATTACTGATCACAATATTTCTTAGAATATTGGCATATATATAATATTTATTGGCATATTTTAGTACACATGAATATGTAATTTAATTTTTCAAATTTGAGCAGAACTAACTGCTCAAATCTTCAGTTGGTAAAACCTTATAAAAATACTTTCATTTGTAACATCATCACACATGAACTTGGACGTTGGAAACTGTGTTTATAAGCCCTTCCTCCCGTTATGGAAAACAATTTGATAAAAATAATTCATGGTTTATTGTTCGGTTCTTCAGTCAGTGAAGATTTTTTGCATTTGGGCATTCAGTTTGTTTAGAAGCTTCTCTACCTAAGAACAAGAAATCATTTTACTATTCACAAATAATTTTTGGTTATTATTTTATCTTAATTGCTATTATTAACATTAGCATCTAAACTCAACTTAAGCATGACTGGAGAATTAATCTACTAGCCTCAAGTTACTACTCGTCTTACCCCAAAAGTAAAATTAGGAACCCAGATCATACTCTGATTTTTTTCATAACAATTACAAGGAATAAATGAGTTGATGCATGCAGAGCACTCACCTACATTAGTTGATGTATGTAGAGCATTCACACTTACATGAGTTGATTATGTAGAACATTCACACCTACATGAGTTGATATATGTAGGGCACTCACACCTACATGAGTTGATTGTGTAGAGCACTCACACCTACATAAGTTGATTATGTAGAACATTCACACCTACATGAGTTGATATATGTAGGGCACTCACACCTACATGAGTTGATTATGTAGAGCATTCACATCTACATGAGTTGATTATGTAGAACATTCATACCTACATGAGCTGATGTATGTAGGGTACTCACACCTACATGAGTTGATTATGCAGAGCACTCACACCTACATGAGTTGATTATGTAGAGCATTCACACCTACATGAGTTGATTATGTAGAGCATTCATACCTGCATTAGTTGATTATGTAGAATATTCACACCTACATGAGTTGATATATGTAGGGCACTCACACCTACATGAGTTGATTGTGTAGAGCACTCACACCTACATAAGTTGATTATGTAGAACATTCACACCTACATGAATTGATTATGCAGAGCACTCACACCTACATGAGTTGATGTATGTAGAGCATTCATACCTACATGAGTTGATTATGTAGAGCATTCACACCTACATGAGTTGATTATGTAGAGCATTCACACCTACATGAGTTGATTATGTAGAGCATCATACCTACATGAGTTGATTATGTAGAGCATTCATACCTGCATTAGTTGATTATGTAGAGCATTCACATCTACATGAATTGATGTATGTAGAGCATTCACACCTACATGAGTTGATTATGTAGAGCATTCACACCTACATGAGTTGATTATGTAGAGCACTCACACCTACATGAGTTGGTTATGTAGAGCATTCATACCTGCATTAGTTGATTATGTAGAGCATTTATATCTACATGAGTTGATGTATGTAAAGCATTCACACCTACATGAGTTGATTATGTAGAGCATTCACACCTACATGAGTTGATTATGTAGAGCATCATACCTACATGAGTTGATTATGTAGAGCATTCATACCTGCATTAGTTGATTATGTAGAGCATTCACATCTACATGAATTGATGTATGTAGAGCATTCACACCTACATGAGTTGATTATGTAGAGCATCCACACCTACATGAGTTGATTATGTAGAGCACTCACACCTACATGAGTTGGTTATGTAGAGCATTCATACCTGCATTAGTTGATTATGTAGAGCATTTATATCTACATGAGTTGATGTATGTAAAGCATTCACACCTACATGAGTTGATTATGTAGAGCATTCATACCTGCATTAGTTGATGTATGTAGAACATTCACACCTATATGAGTTGATGTATGTAGAGCACTCACACCTATGAGTGCAGTTGATATTTTGACTCTTGGTAGAATTAGTACTAATTGTCATGCAGCCTTCTGAGTTTGTTGACATTATATCCTGTCTTTCTTTCCACAAAGCATCTTACTTTCCAACATGCATGTGACAATGTTGTACACAGTGAATAGCACTACTTGGTGACAGATTAAAAAGAAAACTGAAAACATTAAGGAGAAAGTTGTTATTGTTGAACTCATCAAAATAAGATGCTCATAGGGCAGTGTATTAGAACATAGACCTGTGACTATCTACATGTGTATTCCAAGCTAAGCATAAAATATGCACACAGACAGAATGCTTATAGTTGATTCCTTCCTGCTTTGTTACAAAATTTCCTGTGCCTAAGTCGTGCTGTGAACAGCACTTAGTATGGAGTCCAAATACTTGAATTAGATTTTAGACTCATTTTATCCAAATATCTATATGTGTCTGGTCTTCAAATTTCTAAGAGGTTTATGGGGCTTAAATAAAATAAACCATATGCAATGGTGGGATGATGGGAAGATGGCTCAGGAGAGAAGTCAATGGGAGGATCTGAATTCAAATCCCAAGAACCTACTTAACAGTCAAGTCTGTAGTGGCTGTTTGTAATCCCAGTTCTCTGATGTTCTCTTAATTATTTTTCTGTTGCTGTGAAGAGACACCATAACAAAGGTAACCTTTAAAAGAAAATATTTATGGGTTTTGTTTGTAGTTTCAGAGGCTGAGTTTCTGGCTATTGTGGTGCATAGTATGGTAGCAGGCAGGCAGGAATGGTTCTGGAGCAGAAGCTGAGAGCTTATATCTAGTGTAAAAGCAGGAAAGAGAGAGAGAGAGGGAAAGAGAAAGGGAGAGGGACAAAGAAAGGGGCTTGGGAGAGGGAAAGAGAAAAAGAGAGAGAAGGAGGGGAGAAAGGGGAAGAGAGATAGAGAGAGAGAGAGAAAGAGAGAGAGAGAAAGAGAGAGAGAGAGAGAGACTGGGTCTGGCATGGGCTTTTGAAACCTCAAAGCCCATGTTTTCTGTATAGTGACATATCCTCTCTGTCAAGACCACATTTACTAATCCTTTCCCAAACAGTTCCACCAACTAGAGACTAAACATTCAAATATATGAGCCATGGGGGTTGGGGTGGGAGAGTGGCAGTCATTCTCATGTAAATCACTCCATATTGAGAGGTGGGAGGCAGATACCAGAGAATCCATGGAATTTTGTTGGTTGGCTAGCCTAGTGTATGCAGTGGCCAAACAAGAGACCCAGTCTCAAACAAAGTGGCAGGCAAGGACCAGTTCTCAAGGTTGTCGTTTGACCACCATACATACATAGAGGCATATGTGTGCCTGCTTTTATATAAAGAAATGCATGTGCGCGCACGCGTGCACACACACACACACACAGTGTGTACTCAAAAAAAGTCTAAAGAAGACAGAGGTATGGAGAGAAAGACACGCACAGGAAGAGAAACTGTGTGTGTGGACTCTTCCCCCATCTCCCCACTCAAAATTGCTTTTAAAATATTTCCTCTTTTGAAAGTCAACCAGCTTAATAAAAACTTCAGCTTACTAAAATTGGTAAACAGCGGCCCACACAGAGGAGAGTTCATACCTGTGTTACTTGAGGAGCCCGTGCACTGAAACAGAACTTCAGAGTCTCACTTCCTTTTGCATGAATGTTTGCCTTTGTAGGCAAGGGTGGTACGGTAGTGCCTGCTTCTCTGATTGCCTTGGACCTCCGTTCTCCAACGGACACCCGAGGCGTAGGATTCCTTCCATCTCTGCATCCTAATTTTTAAAAGATCGTGGACCACCTTCTCTGTTCACCTACAAATGGGAAGAGTAGATGTGGAGGATTGTGGGAAGTTTGAGTTTCCTGCCCGCTATGATCACTACTAACAGTTACTTATTGATAGTGCAGCCACTCTGCTCTCTAAAAGTTCAAGATAAATTTGAAATACTAGTGGCCTGATGTGTAGGAAAGAAAAGAAACAAATTTGAGAGGCTCTTTTTACCAGCCACGTGATAACATGGCGTGAATAGAGTCACAAATTCAAAACTACAGTGATCACAACCAAATAAGATTATTTCTCCCATATTTTTCATGTGTCTGCCTGACTGGATTTTATTTCTTGCAGGTAATGGTTGATAGATCCCATTTGTCTGATGACCCTGATTCATATGTGAAACTGACAGTAGTCCGGTCCCCAGGAGGAAAAGGAGCTGTCCGACTTCACTGGGCTATTGAAGAGAAAGCCAAAGATGACCTCAGTCCTTTGAACGGGACACTGTACTTTGATGAGGTACAGTCAGCCTCTCAATTCCTGTAACATTTCATTTGTTTTGTACAGAGCCTTGAAGTATGGCTTATGAATTCACATGCTAGAGTTCAATAGTTCTGTTTTTTTTTAATCCATGTGCACTTAGAAGAAATGAGAGGAGACATGGGGGAAAGCAGGAGGGGAAGGGAAAGGAGTATCAGGTTGCATACTTCAGACCCTGCCTCTGTCACAGTCCAAAGTGCCTTTCTGTCATCTTCCTCTCCTGACTGAAGGTCGAGTCGGCAGACAAACCACACGTCCGTGTGTCAGCCCCAAAGCCAGCCTTTCTGCAGCCATTACACATGTTATCACTGAGTCTGATATTGTATTTATTTATTGTATGTATTTGAGTCTATCTGCATGGACACCTGCATGACAGAATTGGGCATCAGATCCCATTGTGAGCCACCATGTGGTTGCTGGAAATTGAACTCAGGACCTCTGGAAGAGCAACCAGTGCTCTTGACGGCTGAGCCATCTCTCCAGCCTGTGTATATTTTTAAAATTGTATGAGAGCTTCTGGGAAAACATGACTTCTTGCCTCAGGCCTTGCTTGTTGTTCTCCCGGGAAGGCCCTAACTGCTGGGGTACATGCCTTACCCTCACCCAGCGTTCCTGTCTCCTTTACTCTTGCCTGTGCCCCTGTGGTGTCTACGTATAAATATGTTTGAAGAAGGTACATTTCCCTTGGTCAGCCCAGCGTCCATTTAGCTCAGAAGTCTCCCATGTTTGTTTTATTCTAGTAAAACAAACAGAACAACCACGTGCTCTTGGTTAGAACTCAACGGTACAGAGGGATGCAAAATAAGTGCTGTCTCCCCGCTCCTCTGTCTCCCCACCCCTCCTGGGTAACGGCTATTGATAGCGTCTTTTATCCTTCCAGAACATAGTGCCCCATCTTCTTCACACATGCGATTTGTGCTTTGCAATGTGTTCCTAACTTGCTGTTCTATACTATGGTTTAAATTAAACGTTGGCTTTCCATGTTAAACAAATCTCTTGCATTAGAAACATGGACGCACAGCTCTCGCTGCTAGGACCTGCACACCCTCCTGATTTGTCTGTACCACCATGGTTTGGGTGGCTTTGAGATTATTCCTCGTGTCCTTCAGCTCATATCATTTGCTCAGAGCTTAGTCTCCTAGATTCTGGCATGCCGTAGTGTTCTACAGCACGACACATACCTACGTCACCTCATGTGTGTCTTTGTCTACTTTGTCTACTTTGTCTGCTTTGTCGACTACCTTTCCTTACAATTGCAGTTCTTCTGTAATATTGGAAGTAACCACGGTCAGATTTTACATTTCCAGGGAGGCTACTTGAAATCTTCTTCCTACCATTTCATTCCATGTGGATCTAGGTAAATTTATTAATGTTGATGGCATCTGGTTTCCAAAGTACGAAATGAGAACAGTGTTTAACCACATCAAGGTGTGAGGGCTAAAAAATAATATGTGTGAGCAGGCTAATTTCCCGACCTTATCAAGTGCTTAATAAAATAGATTATTTATAAAGAATCCATGAAAATAGCAGTTTGCCACCTCAGTGTCATGACATTCATCTTTCCCACGTTGTGTACTTAGTGCTTAATAACTTTGAATCTCCAAAGCAAACAACTAGTTTATATCTCTGTCTCTCTGAAATAACCTACAGATGTTATTCCCAGGTCACTGCTCCATACGGTTTTTGTGTAGAATATGAATAGTGAAAAATTTAGGGAAAACTTTTCTATGATCAAATATCTTTAGAAACTCTTGATTAAATTGAGGAGGATTTTTTTGAGGGATTAGGGGAAGAGTTGCTTAGAAACTTTGTACTTAAGTAAATTTTGATTCACTAGGAAAATTTGTCTAAGCTCATCTCTCCATGAATCAGTACCCCATTACCTCTTTGTGCCCGGCATTCATCGTTACCAGCGCCAGGAAGCTGTTGACTTGGGATGACCCCCCTCCTTTCTCCTCCTCTCACTGACTTAGTTCTATTGAGAGCTGGAGACTCTACGACATGTTTCCTAGTAAGTTAGAGGGCTGCGTCAGCATGCAGAATATAGTAGAACCTTATGATCCATTGAAGAGCCTGAACTCTTGTACACTTTTGAGTGTTCCTACTCACTGAGATACATTTGTGTCCCTTGGCCAGTAGGTCAATATGCCTGGTGCCTTCCTCCTTGCTTGCTGGCACTGGGATCTGATGGGAAACTCAGCTTTTATATTTTATGCATTCCCTTCTGAGGAAAGACAAGAAAACTAACTTGTTTTACCTCATAATGTAAACAAAGGTCCTTTTAATACAGTCTGTTTAAAATCAGTTTTCCTTATTTGTATATTTGTAACTTCGCTGCCAAAACAATTCCCAGAGTATTGTAGAAATCATCTGTGATGTGACTCAAACACAGACGCTCTGTGTGACAGATAAAGTATACTCCACTATGGGCTATGGTTCTTATTAGCACAGGAACATGTTAGAACAGCTCTAGGTTTGCTATAATAGTCACATCTCTAGAAACAACCAGAAGTACACCAGAAGTTGATTTAAGGTTGCAAATACGTTTTAGAGCACAGGCCAACTTACTGTCTAGGGATGGCAAGCCAACGGGACAAACTCAGAGAAGTTTCACACACAAATAAGGATAAATGCAAGAATATTTGTGGCAGCATTATTAACACAGTAAATATTCAGTTAGATGAACATAAAATTGTAAATACAAACAATGGAATGTCCATTATTATCGAAGGACGAATTAAATCCACACAGGGAAATGCCGAAGGCTGGAGCAGACATAGCACAGCACAGGGAACAGCAGAAGCAGAATTCATGGCACAGAATGATAGACAAGAAGGGCAGCCTTGAAAAGGGCAGCTGAAATGGAGAGACAAAAAGGCACAAAAAGAATATAAAAACCTAAAAGGCTGTGTGCTCTCCAGTAAACACGGCTACAAACATGGGATGAATGCAAGCTGCATTTGGGGGAACAAGAAAAATATTTATTGACACATGAAGTGACACTTTGTGACTTAGCACTAAAGATAAAAATTAAGATCAGAAAAGTGTAACGTACTCAGGAATACATTCAGTAAGAAACAAGCAAGATGCACATGAAAACAGTAAGACAAATCATTACCCTTAAGAAGAAACCAGGACTAAATCTTGTAACACAGCAGCAGGCTTCTGGGTAGAGACTCCATTCTCTCCTAGGTCAGCCCTGACTGATGCTCTCAGGCAGTATTGCCAACTAGGAAGGTGCCACCCACCTGACACTGATGAGGGAAGCTGGGAGCTTTTCCAGTGGCAGGGGACTGTACACGCCCTAAAGACTGCAGACTCCAGCCGTGAAAAGCTCTCTCCCTTGTATTCAGCCGACGGTGTCCTGTGTGCATCAGCTCCACCCTTTGCCTCTTTGGGATGTGGACAGTTAATCCTCTAAGTTTGAATTTTCAGTGCTGGAAATTTTTCAGTAAATTTCCAAGTTGTGGGCTTTTTTTTTTCTTTTCTCCTCAAGAAAGTAAAGTGGAATTCAGAGCTATTTTTATATTGCAATTCTTCCTGGATATAATTCATAATTGTAGGTGGCCAAATAGCATCTTAAAAAGTACATGCATCAGTGCACTGGTTTCTGTTGTCCCTATCAATAAACCTCATGTGATTGCATCAAAAAAAAAAAAAAGTACATGCACAAAGGTCTTACTTTTCTAATGCGAATGTGTAGAAGTTGACTTTGGTTCACCTTGAACATGTTTTTTGCTTGTTTCCATGTAGACTGACTCCCAGAAGTCCATTATACTGCACACACTTCAGGACAGCGTGCTGGGGGGAGACAGGCGCTTCACCATTGAGCTGATGGCTGCTGGTGAGGTAGAAATATCTCCAGGGAAAGGTAAGAAAAAGCCCGTTTCTGAAATTCAGTATATCCAGAAATAAGCGTGCATTCTAGGCCAATGGTAAAAATTAAAATTATAATATAAACAGCACATGATAATTATTGGATTATAAAAACATAAATTTATTACAGTTATATCTTTATGCTACACTACTTAAGATTTATAAGGTCAAAGATCATACACCGCTGGGTTTCGTTTATAGTAAAGCTCTTCACTGTCCTTGTGCTTGTAAAATAAAATAGGAGAGCTAAATGGCCAAACTGTAGTAAACTATTATATAGCACAATATGGCACAGCAGAAACTCCCAATTACATTAAAATCAACTATAATTAACTTTAACTAAAATCATAATTGAAAATTTCAGTTAAAATTGTGTGTGTGTTGTTAATGTGCATATGTGCATGCGAGTGCAGGTGCCCGCAGGCCGGAGGACTTGACCTCACTGGGACTGCCATTACCTTGCGTTAGGAGCTGCCCTCCACAGGAGTTGTGGACTGAACTCAGGTTCTTCGTAAGAATGCCACATCTTCCTATGTCTGAGACATCCTGCAGCCCCAAGAATTATTTTTAAAACATTTTAGTTTATGTGTATGTATGCCAACGAGTTTTCGTGTGTGCGTGCATGCGTGCATGCATGTGTTTGTACCCGGACTTGTGCAGACTTGCCCACAGAAGCCAAAACAGGGTATTGGATCCCTTTGAGCTGGAGTTTACAGCATTTTTGAGTTGCTGGTTATGAATACTAGGACGGAAACTTGGTTATTTGTAAGAGCTGTTAGTACTCTTCACTTCTGGACCATCTCTCCAGGCCCAAGAATTCTTAATTACACAGGTATTCTCTGTGTTACAAAGTTGGTCTTCATGCTCCATGCTCAGTATAAGCTAATTTTATGTTCTTCTATGAATTTAGAATTATTACCTTGGAATGCTGACAGTGATGCTTGATTGCTTATACTTTCTATGTGTTTTTAGCAATTACATTGCATAATTTTAAAATTTAACACACGAAGCGTAATTAGTATAGTCTAATTCCACATGCTCTTATCTAATATTAATCACTTGGTTATTTTAATATTTCACACAAGTTTCCTAATTCTTATATATTCATAGGAAAGACAGGTATTAAATGATTTCACTTTGCTATGAATAATAACAACAAAAAGGATGAGAAATATTTAAAATCTAAAGTTGCTTATTCTGATACCATCATTTTATAACATTGAACTTCCATGCTAAACAACGCTGTGGGACTGAAGTGGGTTGTCCCAGGGGGTATCTTCCCTCTTCTCAGAGGAAAAGAGAAGGGAGAAGGGAGCAGAGCTATGTGATGGGGGCTGTAGTCTGGATGTAAAGTGAATCAATAAATAAATTAATAGAAGGAAAAAAACATTGCACATATTTCCCCAGAAGAGTTGACAGAGGTTGCTAATACCATCCATCAGATTGATCCACACTGGAAGCAAACCAAACATCAAGTCATTTCATGTATTGAATAGAGTAGTACATGGTTGCCAATAAATTTAAGTGATAATCACAAATATTGACATTAGATAATCTAAATGATCATTGGTCAAAAAGAAAGTCATAAAATAACAAAAAGAAAGAGAAAAAGAAAGAAAGTGGCGGGGAGGTGCTCTGAAGAATTCTTGCTTTTGATCCTGAGGCCACTGACAAAGCCACACAGACCACACAGCATGGTGAGTCTCACCACGCATGTGGTAGAGGACAGCTTGCCTGGTTTTGTGTGTCAACTTGACATGAGCTGGAGTTATCACAGAGAAAGGAGCCTCCCTTGAGGAAATGCCTCCATGAGACCCAGCTATAAGGCATTTTTCCAATTAGAGATTAAGGGTGAGAGGGCCCATTGTGGGTGGAGCCATCCCTGGGCTGGTAGTCTTGGGTTCTATAAGAGAGCAAGCTGAGCAAGACAGGGGAAGCTTCCTGCCCTGCTTGAGTTCCAGTCCTGACTTCCTTTGGTGATGAACAGCAATGTGGAAGTGTAAGCTGAATAAACCCTTTCCTCCCCAGTTTGCTTCTTGGTCATGATGTTTGTGCAGAAATAGAAACTCTGACTAAGACACCTACTATGCGGTGTGAATGGGGTTTGACCAGATGTTTCCTGTCCTTTTCTGCAAGTGTGATTGCAGGGAGGTCTGAAAAGGCACCAGGGCCTCAGTGCGCTTTCATCTCCTGGTGAACGGCGGAAACCAGCACGTGCCAGCAATTATTGTCATCTGCATTTAACTGTTTAGTTCATGTGTGTGCATTTACCTGTTTGCTTCAGAATGGGCTATCTTAAATGTAGGTAGAGCATCAGTCATCATTCTAGGAGAGAAGAGCCCATCAGAAGTTGGAATTGCTTCATCATCCAGACACGTCATTATCGGGGAACCCTCAGCAACATACAGTGGCACTGCCACCATCAGGTAGGAGTCTAGGATTTTTTCTCTGTTTTATTTAAGTAGCCTAGAGTAGCAGTTCTCAACCTGTGAGTTGTTACCACCTCAGGGGATGCATATCAGATATCCTGTGCATCAGATATTGACATTATGATTCATAACAATAGCAAAATGACAGTTATGAAATAGCAACCAAATACTTTTATGGTTGGAGGTCACCAACAGCATCAGGAACTGTATTAAAGGTTTGCAGCATTAGGAAGGTTGAAAACCACTGGCCCACAGCATCATTCATTCTCAAGCAGGCATAGTACGCAGTATCAGTGTGCATATTGGTAAGCATTGTGTGGAGAACAGAACAGACTTCAGACAGAAACTAAAAGCTGTTCCCCGAGTTGTCTAGATGAAGTCTAATCACAAGTAGCCGTGTTTACTCAGGGATGGTTTGCGAAGTCCGGGAGGGAAGGAAGGACAGCCCCATTCTGTCATCGAACACACAAGGACTTGGTTTCTATAAGTTGGTTCTGTGGGTTCTCAGATCAGATCTTGCCACATGATTAAATCTGTGAGTTTGTCTCTCCATGTTTTCTAATGAGGAGTGAAGCAGCAGCCACCAGTGATGTAGCTGGATTTGACTTGAGAGGTCTGCAGTCCACGCCGAGGCCTTCCAGCTTATCTAGTCCTTTTCCCTGAGTCTGTTTACATGTGGAGCATAGTGTCTCTGGTCTTTACGCTACTCCTATTGTATGTAAACATTAAATAAAATCTGCAAATCCTTGTTTTTATTCCTTTAAAGCTTCATGCTTAGCGTTCACCTTTAGCTTAGGAATTCAGATATGACCACCCCAGAATCCTAAGACTTTGCCTGGTAAGGCTATGTAAAGTCATAATATTCTTGAAATAAGTGAAAATTGATTGAAGGGTACAGCAAATGTTTAGGAAAGATGATTAATTAAAAATATACGACGGGTTGGGGATTTAGCTCAGTGGTAGAGCACTCGCCTAGCAAGTGCAAGGCCCTGGGTTTGGTCCCCAGCTCCGGAAAAAAAAATATACGAAACACATGTCCATGTACTGTTGTAGCCTGGATCGTGGCCCAGGGGTTTCCGGGGAGGTCACAGTGGACTGGAGGATATTGCCTCCCTCCAGGGGGGAGTTTGCTGAAACATCAGGACAACTGACCATGCTGGATGGACAGTCTACTGCTACTGTAGTAATTCAGGTACTGGTGCGGCTGCCTTCTGTTAGCACTTGTGTGCATGCACGGGAGAGTGTGTGCGTGTGTGTGTGCATGTGCGTGAGAGTGTGTGCGTGCGTGTGTGTGTGTGTGTGTATGTGCGTGTGTGCATATGAGTGTGTGTGCACATGTGTGGGTATGAGTGTGCATGTGGATATGTGTGCATATGTTTGTGTGTGTGCATGTATGTATTTGTGTAATTGGAGGGAGGTTACAGAATCTATGGCTGTTTCTATGCGTAGGACAGAATAGCTTTTTATTTTTTAACCTTCTCCAGGCTTTGAATGATGACATCCCAGAGGAGAAGTGTTCCTACGAGTTTCAGCTCACTGGAATCAGTGAGGGTGCGGTGCTGAATGAAGCCAGCGTCACTGCCAGCATCTCCATGGTGGCCAGTGACACTCCCTATGGCCGGTTCTCATTTTCACATGAGCAGCTTCAAGTTTCCGAAGCAGCACAGAAGGTGTGGTGTGGACTGCCGAAGTTCTATCTGTTGACGCTAGTATGGGGAGTGGTCCTTAAATAATGCCGTTTGTTTGCTCGATTTTCGTTGTGGTTGTTCCTTTTCTAAAGCTTTTTCTCCCTAATGGATTAATTTTTTTCCTCATATTGTATTATAATGTCATTTTAGAGAATTTAATTTAATTCCCACATAATCCCAGTAAATAGAATAATTAGAGATGGTTTGTGCAGTGAATTAAAGGTGCAAATTAAGCAGGTAAGAAATTTCCTCCTAGGTTAATGTCACAGTTGCCCGCTCTGGTGGTTCCTTTGGACGTGTGCGTGTCTGGTATGAGACCGGTAGCAGGACGGCTGAGGCAGGCTGGGACTTTGTTCCCACTTCAGGGGAGCTGATCTTTGAAGCCCGAGAGAAGATGAAAAGTCTGCACATTGAAATTCTTGACGACAACCTTCCTGAAGGCCCTGAGGAATTCGTTCTTGCCATTACAAGAGTGGACCTCCAGGGAAGGTAAAGATGAGGGAAGGAAGCAAGGAGAAAGAAAGAAAGAGGGGAGACCTTGGGGCAGGACTGGACACAGGATTAAGGCAGACTATGACTTCCTAACTGTCTAAACTTTATCCCTCCCCCTGCTTGCCCGCTGAGGGGACATGGTCCTGTTGGGTAACTCAGCCAGCACAACCAGACCATTGATGGCCGTTCACTGTCTACATTTCCTTGTGGAATTAGCCTGTTTTCGAGAGCAGTCATAGGCTGGGGTGGCAAGAATTGCTTCCCCATTTCTGCACCCATAAAGGGTGGGAATGGGAGGCAGCTGTCCTTGGTATCCTGAAGGCTGTGCTGTCTTCTCTGTGGGGAATGAGATTGATCCTTGCCAAATAGCTGTTTCAAACTGGAAGAAAAATTTGAAATGTAGTTATCCAAACCGGTGCAGAATGCTGTCAATGAAGAATCAAACTTCCTCATTCTGGGCTCACCCCTTCCTGGAGCTGGGTTGATTGACAGTAGGAGGCATTGCCAGCTGCTCTTGGTTGAGGCAGTCTGTCACACCATCACCCTGTAAAGGCCCCCAAGCAGGTCCTAGGAAGGGGCCTTTCCCTAGAGTAATGCATGCATTCTGAGAAGACTGAAAGTTTGCTTATATATTAAAATATATGTCCAGTAGTTAAATATAAATTTTATGCTTCAATTTTTCCAAGTCAGTATTTCATTCAGAAACAGGTAGAGGATATTCTCTTTCCTGAGACAAGGAAAGACTTATTTAGAGTTCACATAAACATCATTTTGCTCCTTTTCAAGACGTGACTCAGTATCTGGCACTGGGAATTAAATTCTTGCTTAAGTGAAGGTGGATTGGAAAAGTAGTTTCCCACAGGCGACAACAGCTTGTGGTTTTGATTAATCAGGACTTAGAGATTTTTGCCTTCTCGGCTGTTCTTCCAAACATAAATTTTCACATGAATTCTGGTTAATAGTTTTTGCTCGAAGATAATGACCAGGTTTCCTCTGTAACAAAACGGGAGCAATCGAGCGCAGTGTCTTTGCTGTTTTGCCTCTGCGTTGGTAGGTCTCGTGTAACAGCTAATCTCAGGATGCTGATAGGGCAGCTGCTCCACCCGCCCAATGCCTCTTGGTTCTAGCTCTCAGCTTGCCTCGTGAGCAATCTTACGAAGCAGTTTTTACCCTTTCAGGACAGGGCAGCTCATGAACACTGAGTGCAACGCATTTGGGAATTGAAGGAAGGATTGGAATTGTGTAGTTCGTGTCTTCTGAAAAGTCTTTCACTGTACGTTCATACTACATGTGTGTTTTGTTATCTTATTTTGTTGTGTTTTAACTCTGTGTTTCCTTTGCAAGAGGGTATGATTTCACCATCCAAGAGAATGGACTTCAGATAGATCAGCCTCCTGAAATTGGGAACATCTCCGTTGTTCGAATCATAATAATGGAAAATGACAATGTAGAAGGCATCATTGAATTTGACCCAAAGTTCATCGACATCTCAGGTAAGTTTGCTGGCTCCCCCTAACTTCCCCTAACTGCCACAACATTTTCTCAGTTGCAAAGGACGGGGAGTCTTACATTCATTTTTTTTTTTTTGGTTTGATGAGAAAAAATTCCCCTGCATTTGTATGTTTACATTTAAAACTGTATTTTCAGTTGCTTTTAAGTAGTCTTGATCCTCTCTGTATTTTGCAAAGCCAATTGTTACTTGGCTTAGAAAAAAATTGATGTTTAAACTTTAAGGACTATTAAAATATGTCTGTTCGAAGCATTGTTAAGGGCAGGAGACGTGGCCCAGTGGTTAGGAGTTCTTGCTGTTTGGTCCTGTTTTAGTTAGACTTCTATTGCAGAGATGAATCATCGTGGCCAGAAGACAGTTGGGAACTTATTTCATCTTATAACTTGTAGCTTGCCGTCCTGAAGTCCGTGCAGGAATTCAAGGCAGGAATCTGGAGGTGGGAATTGACCAGAAGCCATGGAGGAGCAATGCTCTCTGGCTTGATCCTCACGCTCTGCACAGTTCTCTTTCTCATGCGGTCTAGGACCCCTGCCCAGGGGTGACAACACTCACAATGGTTGGGGCACTTATACGCATCATTACTCAAGACACAGATTTGCCTGCAGGCTAGGCTTATGGAGCCGTCTTCTCAGTTAAGCTTCTTCCTTCCTAGATATGTCCATGTTGTGTCGAGTCAACAGAAACCAAACAGCACACTGCTCTTGCCAAACTGGGTAGCTGGCTCTCACTGCCTGGACTCCCAGCTCCAGAGGATCTGCAGCCCTCTGCTTTGGGGCAATTTGCATATCCAAAGATCTATACATATGAATAAAAATTAAATAAATTCAAAATATTTTTAAAGAAAACCTTCCAAATTTATGTAGATTTAATTTGTAGGTGTCCATAGCTTAGTGTCTGTTTACTCTGTAGTGAGTAACCACCATCGAAATGAACATTTAACTGTTCTGTGGCTCTAGATAATGTCTGGGCTCATGATCTGGTCTAACTGTTCTGTGGCTCTAGATAATGTCTGGGTTCATGATCTGGTTTAACTGTTCTGTGGCTCTCGATAATGTCTGGGTTCATGATCTGGTTTAACTGTTCTGTAGCTCTAGATAATGTCTGGGTTCATGATCTGGTTTAACTGTTCTGTAGCTCTAGATAATGTCTGGGTTCATGATCTGGTCTAACTGTTCTGTAGCTCTAGATAATGTCTGGGTTCATGATCTGGTCTAACTGTTCTGTGGCTCTAGATAATGTCTGGGTTCATGATCTGGTCTAACTGTTCTGTGGCTCTAGATAATGTCTGGGTTCATGATCTGGTTTAACTGTTCTGTGGCTCTAGATAATGTCTGGGTTCATGATCTGGTCTTCAGCTCCTCCCAAGCCTGCCTAGTGTTACAATTTCCCTCTATCATAAAAATCAGAACACCTTTCTAGACAGAAAGCGAAGCTATTTTTCTAGAATATGCTTTTATTCAAAGGTAGGATATAAATATAATTTAAAAGTAAACATAATACCTTGTTTATGCAATGATTTATTGGCTTTATTGCCACTACCCAGATTTTTTGTCTCCTATCTTGAAAATGCAGCAGAGTCTCCTTCTGCAACAGAAAATACCACAGAATCTCCTAAGGGCTTTTGGATGAGCCAGGGCTTATCACATAAGCTATTTCGTGAATTTCATCTCACTACTGGTAAAGGGATGCTGCATTTTTACATTGAGAAATAATAGGATTTTTTTCTATTTACTCATTTCTCATTAATTCACTATTTCTGAGAAGAAGTTTTGGTAATGTATACTTTTTTAGTTTAAAAATTAAATTTGAATTTTTAAATTGAAATCAAACATTGATATTGATATTTTCTGATAGATTTCCTAGGACCAGAAAATAATAGTGTATATATGTACTTTAGAGCACTCATACACGTGCTATTGAGGTAGCCCAACCTGTAAATGTATCAGCTGCTGAGCCCAACAAGCCGAAATCAATCCTGGACACCAGCTGGAAGGAGAAGGAACGTGAGCCCAACAAGTTGTTCTCTGAACTCCACACATGTACACACAAGTACACACATGCACACACACACAAGCACACACATATACACACAAGTATGCACATGTATATACAGGCACACACATACACACACATACACACACAAGTGTGCACATGCACACACATATACACAAATACACAAGTACACACAGGCACACACATACACATACAAGCACACACACACATACATACACAGGTACACACAGGCACACACATACACACACAAGTACACACAGATACATACACTGACAAGTATACACACACACACACACAGAAAATATAAATGAAAAATATCATGTGATGTTACATGCACTATTTGTATTTCAGCTAAATGTCTAAAGCAGTTCAGAGTATTTCCAAGTCATGGACGTTTTTATTTAATTTGTGCATATCATGAAGAGGAAAGTCTGTACTAATGATTGCATAGGTTGCATTCATTTTTAAAAATTGATTCCTCCAAATCTCAACATATGGTGATCGATATTTATCATAAAGACCTAAGACCCACAAAACATTAATTAATTCTTTTAGATGTGGTAAGTGAACTCTGAAAGACAGATGAGTATGCATTGGACCCTTGCCTTTAATTGCTTAGTCCAGTCTGGCTGAATCATGTAAGAGTCATTTGCTGTCCTGGTAACTGGCCTGATTCCTCATTCCCGTCGCAGTGGAGGAAGGTGCTGGAGTGATCACACTCCCTGTCATGAGACTTCGAGGGACTTATGGCCGCGTGTCAGCTGATTTCAGCTCCCGGGACTTCTCTGCTGTTCCAGGAGGCTATGTACCGCATGGTGGCTCAGTCACCTTTCAGCACGGGCAGAGCCTAAGCTTTATAAATGTCTCCATCGTTGATGACAACGACAGGTTAGTCATACAGAATCAGTGAACACACATGATGCATGGCTACTGTGGCCCAGCTCACAATGACCATGTGTGCTCCTGCACAGAAGCAGCACTGAAGAGAGACAGGGGAGGACCAGGAAAGGAGATTACACTGTGGCTGTACACCTCAGTTTTCCTCAGATAGGGGAAAGTTTTCTGTTCTGTACAAGATCTGGTCAGGATGTGGCAGCATTTTCCAGTCCACCTTCTGCAGTCAAGAGGGGGTTGTGAGAGCTTCTTGTAGAGTCTGTGTTTTGCTGAGCACCTCAGCCTATGCGTGCCTGCTTGCATATGTCTGGCTGATGTGGAAGATGACGAGCTATGTGGATTTTGCAAGCATTCTAATAGCTTTAGACTCAGACTGTGTCTTCTTACCATGCAGTGAGTCGGAGAAGCAGTTTGAAATTCTGCTCATTGGAGCGACGGGTGGAGCGATCCTTGGGCGCCACCTAGTGAGCAAAATCACCATTGCCAAAAGTGACTCTCCCTTTGGCATCATAAGGTTTCTCAACCAAAGCAAAATTTCCGTTCCTAACCCCAACTCCACAATGGCTTTACACTTGGTGTTAGAGCGGACTGGCGGACTCTTGGGAGAGATTCAGGTAGAGTTATTATTCCTTTGTTGTTAAAAGAAATTTTTAAGTACTATATATGATGTTGGACTTTCTTACTCCCAAGATGTGTTTGTTTGATTATAGTCTTTACTACTAACTCCTTAACTAAGTGATAAGTGGCTTCTGAGCCTGATGAACATATTTGAAAATGATGTGAGCAGATCAAATTTGAATAGTAACAAACCAGTTTTTTTTTTTAAATCATATGTTCTATAAACTCTGATGGTAACTTTGGGATACCCAATGGGGTGATGACCTGGGAGAAAGGAATTATCGATCCTGCAGAGAAATAAGCCTGACCCATTGATAGGAGAAATCTATATATTTGGGGACTTACAATTGACACAAGATAACCAGAGACCAGACAGCCTGCAGGGCATTGATCACACAGGACCCAGGACAGATGCAGGGCCAATCTGAGATCAATCTGAGATGCTACCATTAAATTCAAGCAGCATGACATCAAAGGAGGCTTAGCCAGAGAGGAGATCACCCTGTTCTCACTCCCTTATGGAGGGAGGCGACAAGATGTGGACAGGTGGTTGGGTTAAAGATGGAGGCTGAAGCTGGAAAGGTTGCTCAGCTCAGCGGTTAAGAGCCCTGGGTTCGCTTCTAGAGATCCTTGCGTTCAATTCCCAGCAACCATGATCTCTTCTGACATCTTATGCCCTCTTTGGCATGTTGGGTACACATGTAGCAAAGCACACATAGAATGAATAAAAATAAACACATTTGAAACAAGATGAAGGCTGAAGAAAAGAGAAATTGCGGGCGACTCCTAGAAATTACCGGAATGTGGCGACTTTCATAGCTGGGGTAAATACTTAAGAATTCTGCTTTGCCAATGTTAATCTGACATCCTGCTAGAGAAGCCCATGGAGGGCTCATCTAGGTTGAGCTTTGCTCGTTGTCAGGGGAGCAGGGATGACAAGGGACAGCAGGCTTGTGTGTAGGAAGCCATTGAAAACATGAGCTCGTAAGCACAGCAAGAGTTGTTAACAAGTACAGAGCAGAGCACTGGGCCTTATGAGGATCTGAGGAGGGAAGGAGAGGGGGAAGAACCTGGAGACAGCAACAAGAGGCACGGTGTTTCCAGAGGAAGGGAGGCCAGCACAGTTGAGAGGGAGAGGGATAACTGAAAAGAATGTATCACTGAGGAAGGAGCAGCCTTTTCCTTCCTCAACATATGAAAACCATAGAGATTAGAGCTATAGGAACCCAAAGCTCTGCTTGTTATAGTGGGAACATTTCCCTGATCCAGCGTATGAACACTTGCGCTCAGTTCTACAATGGGAATTTAGGAAAAAAAATGCTCACCTCAGAATTTCCACAGTTTGCGCATCTTATTTTACCATGCTCTGAGTGTGGGAATCCAAGCCCATCGCTGGACAATATTGCACTCATAAACTTTACCAATGCTTTTATGTTTGTAACATATAAATACCTAAATACACTTTTTTTTTGTCCTGTGATGATTACAAATGACTAGGTACCATTTCTTCATCTTTGTATTAGAGAATATTATTTTCGGCACAGATAAGCCTGCTGTGTCCTAGAAGAGTTTCATGTTTGTGTGCTTTTTCTAATAGTGCATGGACTGCAAAAAATCCTTTGCTCAAAGTTGATCTCTACTAAAATCTGATATCCCATGCAGGTGAGCTGGGAGATAGTAGGGCCCAATTCTGAGGAACCGTTACTGCCACAGCATGGAGACTTTGCAGACCCAGTGAGTGGCATGGTCTCTTTTGGAGATGGGGAAGGTGGTGTGAGAACCATCACCCTCACAGTTTGTCCTCATGAAGAAACTGAAGCAGAAGAGACTTTTGTTGTCCAGCTTAAGTCTTTGAAAGAAGCCAAGTTAGATCCCAGAGCTAAAGCTGTTACGCTAACCGTAAGTCTGGATGCATTCACTGCAAAATTTCAAATTTAGCGGATTTAGCAGACAGTTATTTTTGTTGCTTATGATATTATAATGCTGAGTAGAGAACGCTAAAAGCTGAGGAGGGGCTGGGGTGTGACTAAGTTGGTGCACTGCTTGCCTAGCATGCACAGGACCCAGGGCTCCCCAAACAGCACGGTGTGGCAATATCCACCTGTAATGTATCTGAGCACACAGGAGGTGGGGGCAGGAGGATCAGAAATTCAGGGTTATCCTCTGCTATGTGGTGAGTTTGAGGCAACCTGGTATACAGGAGACCCTGTCTCAAAACAAACAATGACATGAAAGTTTAATAATCCTTATGAATCAAACATTCTCATATTAATTACACAGCATCCTCATTATTAACAATTCTTATTAAAAATTTAGTAACATGTTAAACTACTTATTTTATAATCTTAGAGAGAATTTTGTGGGTGGAAAGTATTTTACATTTCTAGAGAAGAGGTATTTGGTACTTCATGGTAAACATAGAATATTGTCATTTTTTTAAAAATCAGCATTTTATGAGTCAGACTGAAGGTTTTTGTTTACTTGGCTCAGTGATATGGTGCTGGATCTGGCCTGAGTTCAGTGTCTTTCATATGTGCTACCTAGTCTAGCAGAGGGGGATAATAATTTAATTGATTCTAAAAACAGTAAAGAGAAATGATATATTTTAGTTTGAAAAATAGTGTTGTTTGGGGCCTGGATCTGTTAGTGTTTCCATGAGAAAAGCAATGAAATGGAAACACACACACACACACACACACACACACACTCACTCATACACACACACAAGCACACATATGCATACATACCATGTTTGAGGGGAGGGAAGGAGAGAGAGAGGAGGAGGGAGAGAAGGAGTTGATGAGTTGGCAGGAAACAGGGAAGAGTTGCTGCAGGCGTCTTGGCGTCCCTGTGTCAGGGACAGGAAACCCAAGCATGGCTTCTAAGCTGCAATCTTGCTTCTTTTCAAAGCTATTTTGCTCTGTAATCTTAGTTGATTGGATGGAATCAGCCCACGTTATTGAGGGTAATAGGTTTTATTTAGGAACAACTGATTCGAAAAGTTAATCCTATCTATAACTACCTTCACAGATACATCTAGAGTAGCATTTCACCAGAGTATTTAATGCCATATCTTTTCCTATTTGGTGCATAAAATTAGACAGCACAGGGGCTGAGGGGAATGCTCAGTGCTGGAACCCTTGCTGGGCACACACAGCACCCTAGGTTTGATCGGTGTCCTCAAAAGTAACAACCCCTGCCACAGGGCCTTTTTGTCTTTGTTCTATATTGTGGGAAGCATCTAAAAGGAGCCACCTGGCTGAATGATTTAAGCATAGGGTGGCTAAGAAATGCAGGCACGAAACAAAATAACCTTTTACTTTCTATAGGTTACAGTTTTCTAATTGCTTCTATCTTTGACGGTAAGAATGGGTTAGATCTAGACAATAGTCTAGCAGGAAGTTTTTTGTTTTTTTTTCCTTCAAGTGGATTGGCAGATTGTATCCAAGTTCTCCTTCTTTGTAGCATTTCTTCTGCTCATCCCTGGGTTAGTCTGTTAGATATTGCTCTTTTGTTAGGGCTATTCGATATGCTACTCACTTCCTATTAATGTTTGTTAGATACAGAAGTTTGGGGATCCAAATGGAGTCATCCATTTTGCTCCTGAGTCTTTATCTAAGAAAACGTACTCCGAGCCACCACCGTCAGAAGGACCCATGCTTATATCCTTCCTTGTCACGAGATCCAAAGGCACCTCTGGAGAGATCATGGTATGACACTGTATTTGATTTTCCTGAAGGGGTATCAGTTTGCACATATGTGGTTAGGGGGACAGAGAAACTTTATGTTCTAGTTAAAGATTTTGCTGACTTGAAGTTGTTAGGGTTTGCCACGAAACTAAGGCATGTGTGCCTTTGCGTTCTGTTACAAGAACCAGAGCCTTCTGTGTTCTCTCAGTGAAAGTTGGTACGCTGGGCAGAACTGACCACCATCCTCATCATGGGGGCTGAGTTGTTTCCGATTTTCTCACTGGCTCTAACAGGGAACCTCCCTGCTTAGGCCCTTGGGGACATTTGTAAGTCGCTTATTATATTTGTCCTGGTCTTATTTCGCACAGAATGCTTCCACGTGAACAACTGCTTTCTAAAAACCACAGTCTGGGTTTGTTGACATAGCCTGCTTAAGGTGCTCTTGGAGTTCTGGTGCACTGGCTAAGAGATAAAGTTCATGTGTCTGACGAACCAACATTTGTCTCAGTTTGTGACAATCCCCTAAGTTTCATCTCTCCTCTGAATTGAAGAGTAGCTAGGTGGTTTTTTGTTTGTTTGTTTGTTTTTTGTTTTCTTTTTTCATTTAAAAGTTTGCAGTTTGGCGGCAGCACTTGTGACATGAGTAATTAGTTGTATTTTACAGATAATATTTTCACTTAAACAACAAAAATAATTACTGAGTTACATAGTTACTTTGAAAGATTTTTAGAAACGTTAATGCTAAACTTTCATGTAAATAAGAACACCTTACACCAAAAGTAACCTGATATAAGCTGTGGAACGTCACTTATAGGTCATTATACAACCTAAGTTTACCTTCTTTCCTGAAAAAAATTTTTTTTTACCATACTTGGTATTTTTATTGGATATTTTTACTTACATTTCAAATTTTATCCCCTTTCCCAATTTCTCCTCTACTATCCCATCTCCCCTCCCCCTGCTTTTATAAGGACGCTTCCACACCCACCCACCCACGCCCTCCAACCTCCCTGCCCTGACATTCCTCTACACTGGGGCATCCAGCCTAGGGTTTCCCCTCCCGTTAATGCCCGACAAGGCCATCCTCTGCTACATATTTGGCTGGAGCCATGGGTCCATCCCAGTGTACTGTTGGGATGCTAGTCCTTGGGAACTCTAGGGGGTCTGGTTGGTTGATATTGTTTTCTTCTTATGGGGTTGCAAACCCTTCAGCTTCTTCAGTCTTTTCTCTAACTCCTCCATTGAGGACCCCATTCTCAGTTTAATGGTTGGCTGCAAGCATCCGCCTCTGTGTTTGTCAGGCTCTAGCAGAGCCTCTCAGGAGACAGCTATATCAGGCTCCTGTCACCATGTACTTCTTGGCATCCGCAATATTGTCTGGGTCTGGTAGCTGTATATGGGATAGATCCCCAAGTGGGGAAGTCTCTGGATAGCCTTTCCTTCAGTCTTTGCTCCAAACTTTGTCTCCATATTTCCTCTTGTGAATATTTTTGTGAAGCATCCACATTTTAGTCATCCTTCTTGATCCTCATGTGGTCTGTGGATTGTATCTTGGGTAATACGAATTTTTGGGCTAATATCATAACATGTGTGTGTGTGTTTTGTGATTAGCTCACTCAGGACGGTATTTTCTAGTTCCATCCATCCATTTGCCTAAGAATTTCACAAAGTCATTGTTTTTTTTAATAGCTGAGTAGTTCTCTATTGTGTAAATTTACCACATTTTCTGTATCCATTCCTCCATTGAAGGACATTTGGGTTTTTTTCCCAGCTTCTGGCTATTATAAATAAGGCTGCTGTGAGCACAGTGGAGCATGTGTCCTTGTTATACATTGGTGCATCATTTGGGTGTTTGTCCAGGAGTGGTATAGCTGGTCCTCAGGTAGAACTATGTCCAATTTTCTGAGGAATCAACAGACAGATTTCCAGAGTTGCTCTGCTAACTTACAATCCCACCAACAATGGAGGAGTGTTCCTCTTTCTTCACATTCTCGCCAGCCTCTGTTGTCACCTGAGTTTTTGATCTTAGCCATTCTGATTGGTGTGAGGTGTATCTCAGGGTTGTTTTGATTTGTGTTTCCCTGATGACTAAGGATATTGAACATTTCTTTAGGTGCTTCTCACCAATTTGATATTCCTCAGCTGAGAATTCTTTGTTTAGCTTTATAGCACATTTTTAATAGGGTTATTTGATTCTCTGGAGTGTAACTTCTTGAGCTCTTTGTATATATTGGACATACATTGCCTTCTGTCAGATGCAGGATTGGTAAAGATCTTTTCCCAATCTGTTGGTTGCTGTTTTGTCCTATTGACAGTGTCCTTTGCCTTACAGAAGCTTTGCAATTTTCTGAGGTCCCATTTGTCAATTCTTGATCTTAGAGCATAAACCATTGGTGTTCTGTTCAGGAAATTTTCCCTTGTGCCCATATATTCAAGGCTCTTCTATTTCTTTAGGAGTTATAGGACTGTTTAGATAGTTTATTTGATCCTGATTTAACTTTGGTACCTGATATCTGTCTAGAAAATTGTCCATTTCCTTAAGATTTTCCACTTTTGTTGATTATAGGCTTTTGTAGTAGGATCTAATGATTTTTTTTGAATTTTCTCAGTTTTTGTTGTTATGTCTCCCTTTTCATTTCTGATTTTGTTAATTTGGATATTGTCTCTGTGCCCTCTGGTTAGTCTGGCTAAGGGTTTATCTATCTTGTTGATTTTATTAAAGAACCAGCCCCTGCTTTTGTTGATTTCTTTCTATAGTTCTCTTTGTTTCTACTTGGTTGATTTCAGCTCTGAGTTTGATTATTTCCTGCCTTCTACTCCTCCTGGGTGTATTTGCTTCTTTTTGTTCTAGAGCGTTTAGGTGTGCTGTCAAGCTGGTGACATATGCTCTCTCCTGTTTCTTTCTGCAGGCACTCAGAGCTATGAGTTTTCCTCTTAGCACAGCTTTCATTGTGTCCCATAAGTTTGGGTATGCTGTGACTTCCTTTGTATTAAATTTTCAAATTTTTTTTTTTTTTGGAGCTGAGGACCGAACCCGGGGCCTTGTGCTTGTGCTTGTTAGGCAAGCGGTCTACCACTGAGCTAAATCCCCAACCCCTAAATTTTCAAAATTCTTTAATTTCTTTCTTTATTTCTTTTTTGACCAAGTTTTGAGTAGAGCATTGTTCAGCTTCCATGTGTATGTGGGCTTTTTGTTATTTTTGTTCTTATTGAAGACCAGCCTTAGTCCATGGTGATCTGATAGGATACTTAGGATTATTTCTATCTTCTTGTATCTTTTGAGGCCTGTTTTGTGACAGATTATATGGTCAATTTTGGAGAAGGTACCATGAGGTGCTGAGAAGAAGGTATATTCTTTTGTTTTAGGATGAAATGTTCTATACATATCTGTTAAATCTGTTTGGTTCATAACTTCTTTTAGTTTCACTGTGTCTCAGTTTAGTTTCTGTTTCCATTATCTGTCCATTGATGAGAGTGGGGTGTTGAAGTCCCCCATTATTGCATGAGGTGCAATGTGTGCTTTGAGCTTTAGTAAGGTTTCTTTTATGAATGTGGGTGCTCTTGCATTTGGAGCACAGATATTCAGAATTGAGAGTTCATCTTGGTGGACTTTTTCCTTGATGAATATGAAGTGTCCTTCCTTATCTTTTTTTGGTAACTTTTGGTTGAAAGTTGATTTTATTTGATATTAGAATGGCTACTCCAGCTTGTGTTTTGGGATCATTTGCTTGGAAACATTTTTCCCAGTCTTTTTACTCTGAAGTAGTGTCTGTCTTTGTCACTGAGGTGTGTTTCCTACATACAGCAAAATGCTGGGTCCTCTTTATATATCCAGTCTGCTAGTTTTTGTTTTTATTGGATCCAGTGGTATTGAGAGATATTAGGGACCAATTATTGTTGTTTCCTAGTATTTTTGTTGTTAGAGGTTGAATTATGTTTGGTTATCTTCTTTTGAATTTTTTAAAATAAGATTGCTATCTTGCTTTTTCTAGGGTATAGTTTCTTCTCCCCACTCCCCGCCCTTGTGTTGGAGTTTTCCATCTACTATATTTTGTAGGTTTGGATTTGTGGAAATATGTTGTGTAAATTTGGTTTTGCTATGGAATATCTTGGTTTCTCCATCTATGTTAATTGAAAGTTTTGCTGGATATAGTAGCCTAGGCTGGCATTTGCATTCTCTTAGGGTCTGCATGACATCTGTCCAGGATCTTCCGGCTTTCATAGTCTCTGGTGAGAAGTCTGGTGTAATTCTGATAGGTCTGCCTTTATATGTTACTTGACCTTTTTCCCTTACTGCTTTTACTATTTCTTTGTTTTGTGCATTTGGTGTTTTGACTATTATGTGATGAGAGGAATTTCTTTTCTGGTCCAATCTATTTGGAGTTCTATAGGCTTCTTGTATGCTTATGGGCATCTCGTTCTTTAGGTTAGGGAAGTTTTTTTTCTATAATTTCTTTGAAGATATTTAGTGGCCCTTTAAGTTGTGAATCTTCACTCTCTTCTATTCCTATTATCCTTAGGTTTGATCTTCTCATTGTGTTCTGGATTTCCTGGATATTCTGGGTTAGGAACTTTTTGTGTTTTGCATTATCTTTCACTGCTGTATCAATGTTTCCTATGGTATCTTCTTCCCCCGAGGTTCTCTCTTCTATCTCTAGTATTCTGTGGGTGATGCTTTTGTCTTTGACTCCTGATCTCTTTCCTAGGTTTTCTATCTTCAGGGTTGTTTCTCTTTGTGATGTCTTCATTGTTTCTGTTTCCATTTTTAAATCCTGGATGGTTTTGTTCAATTCCTTTACCTGTTTTGTTATGTTTTCCTGTAATTCTTTAAGGAATTTTTGTGTTTCCTCTTTAAGGGCTTGTACCTGTTTACCTATTTTGTTCTGTATTTCTTTAAGGGAGTTATTTATGCCCTTCTTAAAGTCCTGTAACATCATCATGATGTGATTTTAAATCAGAATCTTGCTTTTCTGGTGTGTGGGGGTATCCACAAGTTGATGTGTTGAGAGAACTGTGTTCTGATGAGGCTAAGTGGCCTTGGTTTCTGTTGCTTAGGTTCTTGCACTTGCCTGTCACCTTCCAATTATCTGTGGTGTTAGGTCGTCTTGTTCTCTCTGAGAATGGCTTGACCCTCCTGTAAGCCCTCTATGTCAGCCCTCCTGGGAGAGCAGCTCTCTCCCGGCCAGATCTGAGTCCAGAGAGCTGTGGCACAGGATCAGGTCAAGGCACAGATGGAAACCAAAAGGATCTCCTGCAAAATTTCTAACTTCATTTTCTTTAGAGCATAATATATTCATATATGCACATATATTTTTAAATCTCATTATCCATTCATCTATTAAGTACAACTTGGTTGATCTAATTCTTTGCTACAGTTTATGAAGCAACAGTAAATGTACAACTATCTTTACAGTGCAGCCTGGGGTTCTCTGGGTGGATGTGAAGGAGTGAGTTGGGATGTACCTTATACATACCTTTGGCATTGAAATTCTGTGTATGGTTCACAAACTGATGTATATGTGGAACTGGCACTTTAGAGTTTACTTGCTTCCCCATCCTTTCAAATCGTGGTCTTCTCTCCTTCAGATTTGCATAGGAAAGGGGTCACTGTGCATATATTAGCATATACTTCCAAGTGTGTCTGAATGTAAGCGCGTGTAACTCACGTTTCTCTTTTGAAGAAGTGTAGTCTGGAGGTTTCTCTTTGTACCTCCTGAGCTACCTAACTGCTGCTTTTCTTCCTCTCATCTAGGTGCACTGGGAGCTAAGCAGTGAGTTTGACCTTACGGGAGACTTCCTTTCCACCCGAGGACTTTTCACCATTGCTGATGGAGACAGTGAAGCAAGCTTTGATGTCCATTTGCTGCCAGATGATGTCCCTGAGATAGAGGAAGAATATGCTGTCCAGCTAGTTTCTGTAGAGGGAGGTGCAGAACTGGACCTGGAGAAATGCACCTCGAGGTTCTCTGTATCTGCCAATGATGACCCGCATGGCATATTTGCCCTTTATTCAGATCAGCAGTCAGTACTGATTGGGCAGAACCTCATTAGATCCATCCAAATTAACATCACCCGGCTTGCTGGAGTGTTTGGTGCTGTGGCTGTGACACTTCAAATACTGTCTGACAATAAGGAAGACCCAGTTGCTACTGAAAATGAAGAGAGACAAATGGTGATCAAAGATGGGGCCAGATATAAAGTAGGCTTGGTGCCCTTGAAAAATCAGGTTTGTAGCATTTCAAATTCCTGAGAATTGTAGCAGAACTCATTTGGGAGAGCCCTATGTACATCTGGATCAGATGCTGAAAGGTTTAGTTTGGTATTTAAAGGTAACCTATAAGACAAACTTGCAAACTGCATAGTAATTCTTGGATAATACATTGGTGAATACATTCTATTTGGAAATAGTAGGTCTTCACCCAGATTCTGGTAGGGGCTCAGTTAGTATTTACCAAGATCAGTGGTCAGTGCATTGAGAACCGATGCATGTTCCCTGGGATTTGGACAGCTATAAACACAGTCTGATAGCTTCGCTTCTATACGTAGAGATGTGTAACATTGGAATTGACTGTGACTGTCTGAGATAGTGAGGGGAAGGAAGAATAGCAAACTACCCTGCTGACATTTGGTGTAACCATGTTAAGAATGCCTGTTCTTGGGATAGGTGAGACAATTCATGGAATAAGGATACTTGTCACCAAGATGACCTAAATTTAATCCCAGTGGCATACATGGTAGAAGGAGAGAACTAGCTTTCACAATTTGTCTTTTGACCTTCATACTGGAGCAATGGCAGCATAGGCCCCATGTAAAGAAAGACCCCTAATAAAGTCCTTGGGAGGCAAAGGCATATAGATCTTTGCTAGTTGAAGCCAGTATGATCTGCATAGTGAGTTCCAGACTAGCTAGGGCTACATAGAAATGCTCTGCCTCAAAATAAAGTAATGTTTTAAGCAATTGGTGCATAGATTTCTGTGAGACATGCACATGCCCCCCCCATACATGCAAGGCTAGATGCCAGACTGCTAGAAGACCCCAGCAGTCTTTGCTGTCTCCATACACCAGAAGTGACTTAAGCACCGTGTAAATTTTCACAAGCACAGTATGTATTTCTCCCTCTGTTACATGAGAGATGCTCATTTAGTTCATTCACATGGCACTTAGTGGTGCTTGTATTTTATGGCTAAGAAATCTGCCCAGAAAGTGCCTAGATTAGAGCCTTGACGAAAATCTAAAGCTTGCTTTGAGAAACCAGAAGGACGTCTCAAGATTGTGGTGGAGGATACTGTTGCAGGGGAAAATGACAGAGTAGAAATTTGAAGTCCCAAGGAGCACCCACATCAATTCAGTGGCTGCCAAGCACTGGAGTGATGTTTTCAGTTAGCCAGCTGGTGTTAGCTAAGCAAGGACTAGAATAGAGGGGCAAAACATATCGCTTTATTAAAGGGCCTTGCTTGGAGAACTGTCCAGAATGAGGATGGACATGTCCAGCACTGGGAAGGTTGGAGCTGTATTGAAAAACCACAGATAACCTGACATGCCTTCCATTGTAGATCTTGCCATGGGTCAGGCAAGAACTGGTGTAAACAGGAAAACTTTAATTGAACACAGAGCTACATTTTAATTGATGAACATTTGGTCTTTTGTATTTCTGAAAATGACAACGTTGAGAGTGAGTTACTCTGATGCCAGAAGCTGGTAGGAAGACCTTAAGACACTAACGGGGAAATGCAGAGATTTTTCTGTTCATGCCCTTCTTGCTTCCTACAGACTTACGATCATGGTAACGAGGTCCCTTTAAATGATAAACACCATGCTGTAAACATTTTTAATCTTTTGTACATATAGGTCTTTAGTTTTGTTGATGCTTAGTGAATGGGGAAAGTTGAGACTTTTAGTAAGGCATTGCTATCACAGTTCTGACATTTTTGCAGATCTGTGGGAAACTGATTCAAGTATGACTAATTTGTCAATTTTAAAAATCTATGTCCTGTGCCTAAAAACATCTGTACAAAAAGACATAATGAAAATATGGGGAAATGATATGTGCATTAGTTAACAGGTAAGGGAGTAGAAATAAGTAGAAATAATAAATGACTTTGCATCACCAAACCCTCCCCAGCATGGGTGACAAGTGCACAAAAGTTGGGGACTTGCAGCATCATGTACAGCCTTCAGGCAGCTCAACACATGTAAGAGAGTTCTTTCTAAATGACTCCATTAGTCTAAACCTCTTTCAGGCAACTCAGCTGGTTCTGCTTCTTCCAGGCAGCTGTTCTGATCTCATCTTCTCTGCTGCTTGGCTTGTCTACTCTTGTGAAGAAGGTGCCTAATGAAGCTGGTCAGTTTCAGGGACTTCCTGAAGCCAATTTGTTGCTTACTTTCCTTTGTAAGAAGCTTCCCTATAAGAGGGAACGTTTCAACCTCAGAGGAAACTGTAAACGACATATATCTATCAGATTTCTTTCCTGTGGGGCTTGGGTCATTGCAGAAGAGAAGGCAGAATGATTATACGAGCCATAGGTAGTGGAGGATGGCTGTGAAGCAATGTTTTCTGCATTTGACAAACCATTTCACACATCAACTCACAGCAACTCTGATTGTATGCCCAATACCTGAACAAGATCTAGCCAGTCAAAATCTCAATGTATCGGGGGCACTTATAAAACTCCACCACTAGTCAAGGAGTTATTGACAACTGATGGATACTGGAATAGGAAAGGTCAGTTTTCTTCAGAGTTGTGACCTCTGACAGGTTGTCTGTGCTCCAGTGGGTGGTGCTCCACCATGCACGTGCTGGCAGCACTCAGTGAACTCCTAGACTTAATAAAGACTACATGAAGTTGAGAGGGAAACATGATAAAGGGAAATAAGAGGTGGAAGGGAGGGAGGGGAAGGTGGATTTGATCAAAACACATTATGTGTGCACATGAAATTCTCCAAACAATTATGAATGTAAAATGCCTATTCCATATACCCATACCATCACTTTCTGACCATATTCAAGTCATAATCTGCTGGTAAACACTAAACGTCATTGGTTTAACTTTTCAACGAAGGTATTTTTCACTGGCTACTAAGGTTTGCCATAGAGAAATGTATACCTATCTGTTATTTCTATCAGGCAGTATTTATAGTACAGAACTGCTCTCAGGCTATGTATAGGAAAAATCCTACATAATACATTTTGTAGGAACAAGTGAGTCCAATCTACCTAGCCACCAGGTCATTTATAGTGACCCGTATGTCTGAAAGTCAGTGGTCATTTTTTTTTCATGTCACATAGAAATCTAAATAGTATAGCTTGTAATATCATTTGTTTTTTAAGACCATATTTGGATTATTATCTATGTGTTTCTTAATATCTGTGAATATATTATACTTGTCTTCACAACTTTTTAGTAAATATTAGAGGAATCTTACTAGCAGATACATGTATGAAGTTTTTTTTTCTGCATGTGGTCACAGCTTTCACTAGCTTATTTCAAATTTTATGGGAATCTTCACTTTCATTAGCATTCTACATGTGCCACCTGGAAATGCAGTGCTAGGGCTTGTGCTTGCTTTTTTGTTTATTAGCATCCACTCGCACACGTCCAGAGGTGTGTAGCATATGATCACACCTAAGTCATTGCGGTTTTATGTAAGACGTCATACAGGTGAAGGCACGTACAAGATACAACAAGGCCTGTC